>NW_026061699.1:8219722-8524157 GCF_023897955.1 Schistocerca gregaria
AGCAACATTCAGACGGTTTCGTACTGCTCAATTGCTACATTAAAACGTTATGTTTCTTTTTCAGAACTGGAAAAACACAAGCGTGACAGCATTCGAATCTGTAACCTTCAGATCCGAAGTCCGACGCCTTATCCATTAGGCCACACGGTCACTGACGACCAACATTTACATGTATACGACTCATCTCGAAACGCTCACACCCCTGAGGATTTGTGTTTTCGTTCTACACAGCCGCTGCCCCTTGCTCTTTCCCACCCATTCGTTACATTCAACCTCTGACGAGACCGACCAAATATAGACTGAGAAACAAGACCACACACTTTGTGCATTCGGAATCGAAGGCAGGGCGACCCTCGCCGCATTTGCTACGATTGCCATTTGCTACTTCTGCAGAAGCGGCGGCGGCGACGACGACGACGACGACGACGACGAATATCGCGAGAGGCTCTGAGATATGTGAGAAATACATCTATAAAATGTAATTCAGACTGCCTCGTCCCACCTTATGCTGTACCGCTTTGGCAAATGCTTTATCTGCGCCATTCGCCTTAATCGCATCTGAGAGTGATTCTTAAAAAAACGCCTGTCGCTAATTGTTCGTCATCACAGGTACTGTTTGCTATACGGCCACGACGCGCAACTGATTTCCAAAATTCATCTTTCTCCTGTGAGGATGGAACTTACGACCCCTGGTTTATTAGACCAGTGCTCTACCACTGAGCTAAAGAGGCGCGGCCTAGCGGTACTCTTGGGTACTTCGTCCTTACGGTCGTCTGCATCATCAGACTTTAGCTGACAACACTTCATATTACCGGCTAATATTTGCAGCTATGGCGACAAATTACTGCTTGGCTACACATCTGACACGTAACCGATGTGCTCTCCAAACAACAACACTTGCATTTCAGAACATGTCTTTCACACATGTCTACAAAATCACCTTCACCTTCAAATACAGCTTCCTTGCGACTGACAGAGACGTAGGCAAAGTTTAAAGTTGCTATTTCCATTAAATCTCGTTAATCAGAAAAACGGTAATTTACACTTGCAGCGGAACAAAATTCCGTTCCGCCCAGCGTCTGGCTCGAACCCACGACCCTGGGATTAAGAGTCTGACGCTCTACCGACTGAGCTAGCCGGCTACCTCGGTGAATACCTGCCGGGTAGCACGTCACACAGTACTCGTTTGGGTTGGGTGGCCCCATACAGAATCTCTCCATGATGCCTAATGTTTTCCTAACGTCACACTCGTCACGTACTTCACTTTTATGTCATAATCCTTTCTGAGAGGTAAAGAAATTGCATGACAACATGCAGAGCTAGTGGCGTCAAAATTAACGCACATACTTTATGTGACTCAAAAGCCGAACGAGTTACTTTCCGACGTTGTTTTAGATGTGCAAGTGATAGTCAAAACTCGCTGTGTCGGCACTCTGCCGACCATTTCGCTAGTTAACACCGGTCTTGTTGTGTGTGTTTCAAGCTCAAGAGCATCTCCAAGCAAAAAATGGTCAACAGCAACATTCAGACGGTTTCGTACTGCTCAATTGCTACATTAAAACGTTATGTTTCTTTTTCAGAACTGGAAAAACACAAGCGTGACAGCATTCGAACCTGTAACCTTCAGATCCGAAGTCCGACGCCTTATCCATTAGGCCACACGGTCACTGACGACCAACATTTACATGTATACGACTCATCTCGAAACGCTCACACCCCTGAGGATTTGTGTTTTCGTTCTACACAGCCGCTGCCCCTTGCTCTTTCCCACCCATTCGTTACATTCAACCTCTGACGAGACCGATTAAATATAGACTGAGAAACAAGACCACACACTTTGTGCATTCGGAATCGAAGGCAGGGCGACCCTCGCCGCATTTGCTACGATTGCCATTTGCTACTTCTGCAGAAGCGGCGGCGGCGGCGGCGGCGACGACGACGACGACGACGACGACGACGAATATCGCGAGAGGCTCTGAGATATGTGAGAAATACATCTATAAAATGTAATTCAGACTGCCTCGTCCCACCTTATGCTGTACCGCTTTGGCAAATGCTTTATCTGCGCCATTCGCCTTAATCGCATCTGAGAGTGATTGTTAAAAAAACGCCTGTCGCTAATTGTTCGTCATCACAGGTACTGTTTGCTATACGGCCACGACGCGCAACTGATTTCCAAAATTCATCTTTCTCCTGTGAGGATGGAACTTACAACCCCTGGTTTATTAGACCAGTGCTCTACCACTGAGCTAAAGAGGCGCGGCCTAGCGGTACTCTTGGGTACTTCGTCCTTACGGTCGTCTGCATCATCAGACTTTAGCTGACAACACTTCATATTACCGGCTAATATGTGCAGCTATGGCGACAAATTACTGCTTGGCTACACATCTGACACGTAACCGATGTGCTCTCCAAACAACAACACTTGCATTTCAGAACATGTCTTTCACACATGTCTACAAAATCACCTTCACCTTCAAATACAGCTTCCTTGCGACTGACAGAGACGTAGGCAAAGTTTAAAGTTGCTATTTCCATTAAATCTCGTTAATCAGAAAAACGGTAATTTACACTTGCAGCGGAACAAAATTCCGTTCCGCCCAGCGTCTGGCTCGAACCCACGACCCTGGGATTAAGAGTCTGACGCTCTACCGACTGAGCTAGCCGGCTACCTCGGTGAATACCTGCCGGGTAGCACGTCACACAGTACTCGTTTGGGTTGGGTGGCCCCATACAGAATCTCTCCATGATGCCTAATGTTTTCCTAACGTCACACTCGTCACGTACTTCACTTTTATGTCATAATCCTTTCTGAGAGGTAAAGAAATTGCATGACAACATGCAGAGCTAGTGGCGTCAAAATTAACGCACATACTTTATGTGACTCAAAAGCCGAACGAGTTACTTTCCGACGTGTTTTAGATGTGCAAGTGATAGTCAAAACTCGCTGTGTCGGCACTCTGCCGACCATTTCGCTAGTTAACACCGGTCTTGTTGTGTGTGTTTCAAGCTCAAGAGCATCTCCAAGCAAAAAATGGTCAACAGCAACATTCAGACGGTTTCGTACTGCTCAATTGCTACATTAAAACGTTATGTTTCTTTTTCAGAACTGGAAAAACACAAGCGTGACAGCATTCGAACCTGTAACCTTCAGATCCGAAGTCCGACGCCTTATCCATTAGGCCACACGGTCACTGACGACCAACATTTACATGTATACGACTCATCTCGAAACGCTCACACCCCTGAGGATTTGTGTTTTCGTTCTACACAGCCGCTGCCCCTTGCTCTTTCCCACCCATTCGTTACATTCAACCTCTGACGAGACCGATTAAATATAGACTGAGAAACAAGACCACACACTTTGTGCATTCGGAATCGAAGGCAGGGCGACCCTCGCCGCATTTGCTACGATTGCCATTTGCTACTTCTGCAGAAGCGGCGGCGGCGGCGGCGGCGGCGACGACGACGACGACGACGACGACGACGACGAATATCGCGAGAGGCTCTGAGATATGTGAGAAATACATCTATAAAATGTAATTCAGACTGCCTCGTCCCACCTTATGCTGTACCGCTTTGGCAAATGCTTTATCTGCGCCATTCGCCTTAATCGCATCTGAGAGTGATTGTTAAAAAAACGCCTGTCGCTAATTGTTCGTCATCACAGGTACTGTTTGCTATACGGCCACGACGCGCAACTGATTTCCAAAATTCATCTTTCTCCTGTGAGGATGGAACTTACAACCCCTGGTTTATTAGACCAGTGCTCTACCACTGAGCTAAAGAGGCGCGGCCTAGCGGTACTCTTGGGTACTTCGTCCTTACGGTCGTCTGCATCATCAGACTTTAGCTGACAACACTTCATATTACCGGCTAATATGTGCAGCTATGGCGACAAATTACTGCTTGGCTACACATCTGACACGTAACCGATGTGCTCTCCAAACAACAACACTTGCATTTCAGAACATGTCTTTCACACATGTCTACAAAATCACCTTCACCTTGAAATACAGCTTCCTTGCGACTGACAGAGACGTAGGCAAAGTTTAAAGTTGCTATTTCCATTAAATCTCGTTAATCAGAAAAACGGTAATTTACACTTGCAGCGGAACAAAATTCCGTTCCGCCCAGCGTCTGGCTCGAACCCACGACCCTGGGATTAAGAGTCTGACGCTCTACCGACTGAGCTAGCCGGCTACCTCGGTGAATACCTGCCGGGTAGCACGTCACACAGTACTCGTTTGGGTTGGGTGGCCCCATACAGAATCTCTCCATGATGCCTAATGTTTTCCTAACGTCACACTCGTCACGTACTTCACTTTTATGTCATAATCCTTTCTGAGAGGTAAAGAAATTGCATGACAACATGCAGAGCTAGTGGCGTCAAAATTAACGCACATACTTTATGTGACTCAAAAGCCGAACGAGTTACTTTCCGACGTGTTTTAGATGTGCAAGTGATAGTCAAAACTCGCTGTGTCGGCACTCTGCCGACCATTTCGCTAGTTAACACCGGTCTTGTTGTGTGTGTTTCAAGCTCAAGAGCATCTCCAAGCAAAAAATGGTCAACAGCAACATTCAGACGGTTTCGTACTGCTCAATTGCTACATTAAAACGTTATGTTTCTTTTTCAGAACTGGAAAAACACAAGCGTGACAGCATTCGAATCTGTAACCTTCAGATCCGAAGTCCGACGCCTTATCCATTAGGCCACACGGTCACTGACGACCAACATTTACATGTATACGACTCATCTCGAAACGCTCACACCCCTGAGGATTTGTGTTTTCGTTCTACACAGCCGCTGCCCCTTGCTCTTTCCCACCCATTCGTTACATTCAACCTCTGACGAGACCGACCAAATATAGACTGAGAAACAAGACCACACACTTTGTGCATTCGGAATCGAAGGCAGGGCGACCCTCGCCGCATTTGCTACGATTGCCATTTGCTACTTCTGCAGAAGCGGCGGCGGCGACGACGACGACGACGACGACGACGAATATCGCGAGAGGCTCTGAGATATGTGAGAAATACATCTATAAAATGTAATTCAGACTGCCTCGTCCCACCTTATGCTGTACCGCTTTGGCAAATGCTTTATCTGCGCCATTCGCCTTAATCGCATCTGAGAGTGATTCTTAAAAAAACGCCTGTCGCTAATTGTTCGTCATCACAGGTACTGTTTGCTATACGGCCACGACGCGCAACTGATTTCCAAAATTCATCTTTCTCCTGTGAGGATGGAACTTACGACCCCTGGTTTATTAGACCAGTGCTCTACCACTGAGCTAAAGAGGCGCGGCCTAGCGGTACTCTTGGGTACTTCGTCCTTACGGTCGTCTGCATCATCAGACTTTAGCTGACAACACTTCATATTACCGGCTAATATTTGCAGCTATGGCGACAAATTACTGCTTGGCTACACATCTGACACGTAACCGATGTGCTCTCCAAACAACAACACTTGCATTTCAGAACATGTCTTTCACACATGTCTACAAAATCACCTTCACCTTCAAATACAGCTTCCTTGCGACTGACAGAGACGTAGGCAAAGTTTAAAGTTGCTATTTCCATTAAATCTCGTTAATCAGAAAAACGGTAATTTACACTTGCAGCGGAACAAAATTCCGTTCCGCCCAGCGTCTGGCTCGAACCCACGACCCTGGGATTAAGAGTCTGACGCTCTACCGACTGAGCTAGCCGGCTACCTCGGTGAATACCTGCCGGGTAGCACGTCACACAGTACTCGTTTGGGTTGGGTGGCCCCATACAGAATCTCTCCATGATGCCTAATGTTTTCCTAACGTCACACTCGTCACGTACTTCACTTTTATGTCATAATCCTTTCTGAGAGGTAAAGAAATTGCATGACAACATGCAGAGCTAGTGGCGTCAAAATTAACGCACATACTTTATGTGACTCAAAAGCCGAACGAGTTACTTTCCGACGTTGTTTTAGATGTGCAAGTGATAGTCAAAACTCGCTGTGTCGGCACTCTGCCGACCATTTCGCTAGTTAACACCGGTCTTGTTGTGTGTGTTTCAAGCTCAAGAGCATCTCCAAGCAAAAAATGGTCAACAGCAACATTCAGACGGTTTCGTACTGCTCAATTGCTACATTAAAACGTTATGTTTCTTTTTCAGAACTGGAAAAACACAAGCGTGACAGCATTCGAACCTGTAACCTTCAGATCCGAAGTCCGACGCCTTATCCATTAGGCCACACGGTCACTGACGACCAACATTTACATGTATACGACTCATCTCGAAACGCTCACACCCCTGAGGATTTGTGTTTTCGTTCTACACAGCCGCTGCCCCTTGCTCTTTCCCACCCATTCGTTACATTCAACCTCTGACGAGACCGACCAAATATAGACTGAGAAACAAGACCACACACTTTGTGCATTCGGAATCGAAGGCAGGGCGACCCTCGCCGCATTTGCTACGATTGCCATTTGCTACTTCTGCAGAAGCGGCGGCGGCGACGACGACGACGACGACGACGACGACGACGAATATCGCGAGAGGCTCTGAGATATGTGAGAAATACATCTATAAAATGTAATTCAGACTGCCTCGTCCCACCTTATGCTGTACCGCTTTGGCAAATGCTTTATCTGCGCCATTCGCCTTAATCGCATCTGAGAGTGATTCTTAAAAAAACGCCTGTCGCTAATTGTTCGTCATCACAGGTACTGTTTGCTATACGGCCACGACGCGCAACTGATTTCCAAAATTCATCTTTCTCCTGTGAGGATGGAACTTACGACCCCTGGTTTATTAGACCAGTGCTCTACCACTGAGCTAAAGAGGCGCGGCCTAGCGGTACTCTTGGGTACTTCGTCCTTACGGTCGTCTGCATCATCAGACTTTAGCTGACAACACTTCATATTACCGGCTAATATTTGCAGCTATGGCGACAAATTACTGCTTGGCTACACATCTGACACGTAACCGATGTGCTCTCCAAACAACAACACTTGCATTTCAGAACATGTCTTTCACACATGTCTACAAAATCACTTTCACCTTCAAATACAGCTTCCTTGCGACTGACAGAGACGTAGGCAAAGTTTAAAGTTGCTATTTCCATTAAATCTCGTTAATCAGAAAAACGGTAATTTACACCTGCAGCGGAACAAAATTACGTTCCGCCCAGCGTCTGGCTCGAACCCACGACCCTGGGATTAAGAGTCTGACGCTCTACCGACTGAGCTAGCCGGCTACCTCGGTGAATACCTGCCGGGTAGCACGTCACACAGTACTCGTTTGGGTTGGGTGGTCCCATACAGAATCTCTCCATGATGCCTAATGTTTTCCTAACGTCACACTCGTCACGTACTTCACTTTTATGTCATAATCATTTCTGAGAGGTAAAGAAATTGCATGACAACATGCAGAGCTAGTGGCGTCAAAATTAACGCACATACTTTATGTGACTCAAAAGCCGAACGAGTTACTTTCCGACGTTGTTTTAGATGTGCAAGTGATAGTCAAAACTCGCTGTGTCGGCACTCTGCCGACCATTTCGCTAGTTAACACCGGTCTTGTTGTGTGTGTTTCAAGCTCAAGAGCATCTCCAAGCAAAAAATGGTCAACAGCAACATTCAGACGGTTTCGTACTGCTCAATTGCTACATTAAAACGTTATGTTTCTTTTTCAGAACTGGAAAAACACAAGCGTGACAGCAATCGAACCTGTAACCTTCAGATCCGAAGTCCGACGCCTTATCCATTAGGCCACACGGTCACTGACGACCAACATTTACATGTATACGACTCATCTCGAAACGCTCACACCCCTGAGGATTTGTGTTTTCGTTCTACACAGCCGCTGCCCCTTGCTCTTTCCCACCCATTCGTTACATTCAACCTCTGACGAGACCGATTAAATATAGACTGAGAAACAAGACCACACACTTTGTGCATTCGGAATCGAAGGCAGGGCGACCCTCGCCGCATTTGCTACGATTGCCATTTGCTACTTCTGCAGAAGCGGCGGCGGCGGCGGCGGCGACGACGACGACGACGACGACGACGACGACGAATATCGCGAGAGGCTCTGAGATATGTGAGAAATACATCTATAAAATGTAATTCAGACTGCCTCGTCCCACCTTATGCTGTACCGCTTTGGCAAATGCTTTATCTGCGCCATTCGCCTTAATCGCATCTGAGAGTGATTGTTAAAAAAACGCCTGTCGCTAATTGTTCGTCATCACAGGTACTGTTTGCTATACGGCCACGACGCGCAACTGATTTCCAAAATTCATCTTTCTCCTGTGAGGATGGAACTTACGACCCCTGGTTTATTAGACCAGTGCTCTACCACTGAGCTAAAGAGGCGCGGCCTAGCGGTACTCTTGGGTACTTCGTCCTTACGGTCGTCTGCATCATCAGACTTTAGCTGACAACACTTCATATTACCGGCTAATATTTGCAGCTATGGCGACAAATTACTGCTTGGCTACACATCTGACACGTAACCGATGTGCTCTCCAAACAACAACACTTGCATTTCAGAACATGTCTTTCACACATGTCTACAAAATCACCTTCACCTTCAAATACAGCTTCCTTGCGACTGGCAGAGACGTAGGCAAAGTTTAAAGTTGCTATTTCCATTAAATCTCGTTAATCAGAAAAACGGTAATTTACACTTGCAGCGGAACAAAATTCCGTTCCGCCCAGCGTCTGGCTCGAACCCACGACCCTGGGATTAAGAGTCTGACGCTCTACCGACTGAGCTAGCCGGCTACCTCGGTGAATACCTGCCGGGTAGCACGTCACACAGTACTCGTTTGGGTTGGGTGGTCCCATACAGAATCTCTCCATGATGCCTAATGTTTTCCTAACGTCACACTCGTCACGTACTTCACTTTTATGTCATAATCATTTCTGAGAGGTAAAGAAATTGCATGACAACATGCAGAGCTAGTGGCGTCAAAATTAACGCACATACTTTATGTGACTCAAAAGCCGAACGAGTTACTTTCCGACGTTGTTTTAGATGTGCAAGTGATAGTCAAAACTCGCTGTGTCGGCACTCTGCCGACAATTTCGCTAGTTAACACCGGTCTTGTTGTGTGTGTTTCAAGCTCAAGAGCATCTCCAAGCAAAAAATGGTCAACAGCAACATTCAGACGGTTTCGTACTGCTCAATTGCTACATTAAAACGTTAGGTTTTTTTTTCAGAACTGGAAAAACACAAGCGTGACAGCATTCGAACCTGTAATCTTCAGATCCGAAGTCCGACGCCTTATCCATTAGGCCACACGGTCACTGACGACCAACATTTACATGTATACGACTCATCTCGAAACGCTCACACCCCTGAGGATTTGTGTTTTCGTTCTACACAGCCGCTGCCCCTTGCTCTTTCCCACCCATTCGTTACATTCAACCTCTGACGAGACCGACCAAATATAGACTGAGAAACAAGACCACACACTTTGTGCATTCGGAATCGAAGGCAGGGCGACCCTCGCCGCATTTGCTACGATTTCCATTTGCTACTTCTGCAGAAGCGGCGGCGGCGGCGGCGACGACGACGACGACGACGACGACGACGACGACGAATATCGCGAGAGGCTCTGAGATATGTGAGAAATACATCTATAAAATGTAATTCAGACTGCCTCGTCCCACCTTATGCTGTACCGCTTTGGCAAATGCTTTATCTGCGCCATTCGCCTTAATCGCATCTGAGAGTGATTCTTAAAAAAACGCCTGTCGCTAATTGTTCGTCATCACAGGTACTGTTTGCTATACGGCCACGACGCGCAACTGATTTCCAAAATTCATCTTTCTCCTGTGAGGATGGAACTTACGACCTCTGGTTTATTAGACCAGTGCTCTACCACTGAGCTAAAGAGGCGCGGCCTAGCGGTACTCTTGGGTACTTCGTCCTTACGGTCGTCTGCATCATCAGACTTTAGCTGACAACACTTCATATTACCGGCTAATATTTGCAGCTATGGCGACAAATTACTGCTTGGCTACACATCTGACACGTAACCGATGTGCTCTCCAAACAACAACACTTGCATTTCAGAACATGTCTTTCACACATGTCTACAAAATCACCTTCACCTTCAAATACAGCTTCCTTGCGACTGGCAGAGACGTAGGCAAAGTTTAAAGTTGCTATTTCCATTAAATCTCGTTAATCAGAAAAACGGTAATTTACACTTGCAGCGGAACAAAATTCCGTTCCGCCCAGCGTCTGGCTCGAACCCACGACCCTGGGATTAAGAGTCTGACGCTCTACCGACTGAGCTAGCCGGCTACCTCGGTGAATACCTGCCGGGTAGCACGTCACACAGTACTCGTTTGGGTTGGGTGGTCCCATACAGAATCTCTCCATGATGCCTAATGTTTTCCTAACGTCACACTCGTCACGTACTTCACTTTTATGTCATAATCATTTCTGAGAGGTAAAGAAATTGCATGACAACATGCAGAGCTAGTGGCGTCAAAATTAACGCACATACTTTATGTGACTCAAAAGCCGAACGAGTTACTTTCCGACGTTGTTTTAGATGTGCAAGTGATAGTCAAAACTCGCTGTGTCGGCACTCTGCCGACAATTTCGCTAGTTAACACCGGTCTTGTTGTGTGTGTTTCAAGCTCAAGAGCATCTCCAAGCAAAAAATGGTCAACAGCAACATTCAGACGGTTTCGTACTGCTCAATTGCTACATTAAAACGTTAGGTTTTTTTTTCAGAACTGGAAAAACACAAGCGTGACAGCATTCGAACCTGTAATCTTAGAGATCCGAAGTCCGACGCCTTATCCATTAGGCCACACGGTCACTGACGACCAACATTTACATGTATACGACTCATCTCGAAACGCTCACACCCCTGAGGATTTGTGTTTTCGTTCTACACAGCCGCTGCCCCTTGCTCTTTCCCACCCATTCGTTACATTCAACCTCTGACGAGACCGACCAAATATAGACTGAGAAACAAGACCACACACTTTGTGCATTCGGAATCGAAGGCAGGGCGACCCTCGCCGCATTTGCTACGATTGCCATTTGCTACTTCTGCAGAAGCGGCGGCGGTGGCGGCGGCGGCGACGACGACGACGACGACGACGACGACGACGACGACGACGACGAATATCGCGAGAGGCTCTGAGATATGTGAGAAATACATCTATAAAATGTAATTCAGACTGCCTCGTCCCACCTTATGCTGTACCGCTTTGGCAAATGCTTTATCTGCGCCATTCGCCTTAATCGCATCTGAGAGTGATTCTTAAAAAAACGCCTGTCGCTAATTGTTCGTCATCACAGGTACTGTTTGCTATACGGCCACGACGCGCAACTGATTTCCAAAATTCATCTTTCTCCTGTGAGGATGGAACTTACGACCTCTGGTTTATTAGACCAGTGCTCTACCACTGAGCTAAAGAGGCGCGGCCTAGCGGTACTCTTGGGTACTTCGTCCTTACGGTCGTCTGCATCATCAGACTTTAGCTGACAACACTTCATATTACCGGCTAATATTTGCAGCTATGGCGACAAATTACTGCTTGGCTACACATCTGACACGTAACCGATGTGCTCTCCAAACAACAACACTTGCATTTCAGAACATGTCTTTCACACATGTCTACAAAATCACCTTCACCTTCAAATACAGCTTCCTTGCGACTGACAGAGACGTAGGCAAAGTTTAAAGTTGCTATTTCCATTAAATCTCGTTAATCAGAAAAACGGTAATTTACACTTGCAGCGGAACAAAATTCCGTTCCGCCCAGCGTCTGGCTCGAACCCACGACCCTGGGATTAAGAGTCTGACGCTCTACCGACTGAGCTAGCCGGCTACCTCGGTGAATACCTGCCGGGTAGCACGTCACACAGTACTCGTTTGGGTTGGGTGGTCCCATACAGAATCTCTCCATGATGCCTAATGTTTTCCTAACGTCACACTCGTCACGTACTTCACTTTTATGTCATAATCATTTCTGAGAGGTAAAGAAATTGCATGACAACATGCAGAGCTAGTGGCGTCAAAATTAACGCACATACTTTATGTGACTCAAAAGCCGAACGAGTTACTTTCCGACGTTGTTTTAGATGTGCAAGTGATAGTCAAAACTCGCTGTGTCGGCACTCTGCCGACAATTTCGCTAGTTAACACCGGTCTTGTTGTGTGTGTTTCAAGCTCAAGAGCATCTCCAAGCAAAAAATGGTCAACAGCAACATTCAGACGGTTTCGTACTGCTCAATTGCTACATTAAAACGTTATGTTTCTTTTTCAGAACTGGAAAAACACAAGCGTGACAGCATTCGAACCTGTAATCTTCAGATCCGAAGTCCGACGCCTTATCCATTAGGCCACACGGTCACTGACGACCAACATTTACATGTATACGACTCATCTCGAAACGCTCACACCCCTGAGGATTTGTGTTTTCGTTCTACACAGCCTCTGCCCCTTGCTCTTTCCCACCCATTCGTTACATTCAACCTCTGACGAGACCGACCAAATATAGACTGAGAAACAAGACCACACACTTTGTGCATTCGGAATCGAAGGCAGGGCGTCCCTCGCCGCATTTGCTACGATTGCCATTTGCTACTTCTGCAGAAGCGGCGGCGGCGACGACGACGACGACGACGACGACGACGAATATCGCGAGAGGCTCTGAGATATGTGAGAAATACATCTATAAAATGTAATTCAGACTGCCTCGTCCCACCTTATGCTGTACCGCTTTGGCAAATGCTTTATCTGCGCCATTCGCCTTAATCGCATCTGAGAGTGATTGTTAAAAAAACGCCTGTCGCTAATTGTTCGTCATCACAGGTACTGTTTGCTATACGGCCACGACGCGCAACTGATTTCCAAAATTCATCTTTCTCCTGTGAGGATGGAACTTACGACCCCTGGTTTATTAGACCAGTGCTCTACCACTGAGCTAAAGAGGCGCGGCCTAGCGGTACTCTTGGGTACTTCGTCCTTACGGTCGTCTGCATCATCAGACTTTAGCTGACAACACTTCATATTACCGGCTAATATTTGCAGCTATGGCGACAAATTACTGCTTGGCTACACATCTGACACGTAACCGATGTGCTCTCCAAACAACAACACTTGCATTTCAGAACATGTCTTTCACACATGTCTACAAAATCACCTTCACCTTCAAATACAGCTTCCTTGCGACTGACAGAGACGTAGGCAAAGTTTAAAGTTGCTATTTCCATTAAATCTCGTTAATCAGAAAAACGGTAATTTACACTTGCAGCGGAACAAAATTCCGTTCCGCCCAGCGTCTGGCTCGAACCCACGACCCTGGGATTAAGAGTCTGACGCTCTACCGACTGAGCTAGCCGGCTACCTCGGTGAATACCTGCCGGGTAGCACGTCACACAGTACTCGTTTGGGTTGGGTGGTCCCATACAGAATCTCTCCATGATGCCTATTGTTTTCCTAACGTCACACTCGTCACGTACTTCACTTTTATGTCATAATCATTTCTGAGAGGTAAAGAAATTGCATGACAACATGAAGAGCTAGTGGCGTCAAAATTAACGCACATACTTTATGTGACTCAAAAGCCGAACGAGTTACTTTCCGACGTTGTTTTAGATGTGCAAGTGATAGTCAAAACTCGCTGTGTCGGCACTCTGCCGACAATTTCGCTAGTTAACACCGGTCTTGTTGTGTGTGTTTCAAGCTCAAGAGCATCTCCAAGCAAAAAATGGTCAACAGCAACATTCAGACGGTTTCGTACTGCTCAATTGCTACATTAAAACGTTATGTTTCTTTTTCAGAACTGGAAAAACACAAGCGTGACAGCATTCGAACCTGTAATCTTCAGATCCGAAGTCCGACGCCTTATCCATTAGGCCACACGGTCACTGACGACCAACATTTACATGTATACGACTCATCTCGGAACGCTCACACCCCTGAGGATTTGTGTTTTCGTTCTACACAGCCGCTGCCCCTTGCTCTTTCCCACCCATTCGTTACATTCAACCTCTGACGAGACCGACCAAATATAGACTGTGAAACAAGACCACACACTTTGTGCATTCGGAATCGAAGGCAGGGCGTCCCTCGCCGCATTTGCTACGATTGCCATTTGCTACTTCTGCACAAGCGGCGGCGGCGACGACGACGACGACGACGACGACGACGACGACGAATATCGCGAGAGGCTCTGAGATATGTGAGAAATACACCTATAAAATGTAATTCAGTCTGCCTCGTCCCACCTTATGCTGTACCTCTTTGGCAAATGCTTTATCTGCGCCATTCGCCTTAATCGCATCTGAGAGTGATTCTTAAAAAAACGCCTGTCGCTAATTGTTCGTCATCACAGGTTCTGTTTGCTATACGGCCACGACGCGCAACTGATTTCCAAAATTCATCTTTCTCCTGTGAGGATGGAACTTACGACCCCTGGTGTATTAGACCATTGCTCTACCACTGAGCTAAAGAGGCGCGGCCTAGCGGTACTCTTGGGTACTTCGTCCTTACGGTCGTCTGCATCATCAGACTTTAGCTGACAACACTTCATATTACCGGCTAATATTTGCAGCTATGGCGACAAATTACTGCTTGGCTACACATCTGACACGTAACCGATGTGCTCTCCAAACAACAACACTTGCATTTCAGAACATGTCTTTCACACATGTCTACAAAATCACCTTCACCTTCAAATACAGCTTCCTTGCGACTGACAGAGACGTAGGCAAAGTTTAAAGTTGCTATTTCCATTAAATCTCGTTAATCAGAAAAACGGTAATTTACACCTGCAGCGGAACAAAACTCCGTTCCGCCCAGCGTCTGGCTCGAACCCACGACCCTGGGATTAAGAGTCTGACGCTCTACCGACTGAGCTAGCCGGCTACCTCGGTGAATACCTGCCGGGTAGCACGTCACACAGTACTCGTTTGGGTTGGGTGGCCCCATACAGAATCTCTCCATGATGCCTAATGTTTTCCTAACGTCACACTCGTCACGTACTTCACTTTTATGTCATAATCCTTTCTGAGAGGTAAAGAAATTGCATGACAACATGCAGAGCTAGTGGCGTCAAAATTAACGCACATACTTTATGTGACTCAAAAGCCGAACGAGTTACTTTCCGAGGTTGTTTTAGATGTGCAAGTGATAGTCAAAACTCGCTGTGTCGGCACTCTGCCGACAATTTCGCTAGTTAACACCGGTCTTGTTGTGTGTGTTTCAAGCTCAAGAGCATCTCCAAGCAAAAAATGGTCAACAGCAACATTCAGACGGTTTCGTACTGCTCAATTGCTACATTAAAACGTTATGTTTCTTTTTCAGAACTGGAAAAACACAAGTGTGACAGCATTCGAACCTGTAATCTTCAGATCCGAAGTCCGACGCCTTATCCATTAGGCCACACGGTCACTGACGACCAACATTTACATGTATACGACTCATCTCGGAACGCTCACACCCCTGAGGATTTGTGTTTTCGTTCTACACAGCCGCTGCCCCTTGCTCTTTCCCACCCATTCGTTACATTCAACCTCTGACGAGACCGACCAAATATAGACTGTGAAACAAGACCACACACTTTGTGCATTCGGAATCGAAGGCAGGGCGTCCCTCGCCGCATTTGCTACGATTGCCATTTGCTACTTCTGCACAAGCGGCGGCGGCGACGACGACGACGACGACGACGACGACGACGACGAATATCGCGAGAGGCTCTGAGATATGTGAGAAATACACCTATAAAATGTAATTCAGTCTGCCTCGTCCCACCTTATGCTGTACCGCTTTGGCAAATGCTTTATCTGCGCCATTCGCCTTAATCGCATCTGAGAGTGATTCTTAAAAAAACGCCTGTCGCTAATTGTTCGTCATCACAGGTTCTGTTTGCTATACGGCCACGACGCGCAACTGATTTCCAAAATTCATCTTTCTCCTGTGAGGATGGAACTTACGACCCCTGGTTTATTAGACCATTGCTCTACGACTGAGCTAAAGAGGCGCGGCCTAGCGGTACTCTTGGGTACTTCGTCCTTACGGTCGTCTGCATCATCAGACTTTAGCTGACAACACTTCATATTACCGGCTAATATTTGCAGCTATGGCGACAAATTACTGCTTGGCTACACATCTGACACGTAACCGATGTGCTCTCCAAACAACAACACTTGCATTTCAGAACATGTCTTTCACACATGTCTACAAAATCACCTTCACCTTCAAATACAGCTTCCTTGCGACTGACAGAGACGTAGGCAAAGTTTAAAGTTGCTATTTCCATTAAATCTCGTTAATCAGAAAAACGGTAATTTACACCTGCAGCGGAACAAAACTCCGTTCCGCCCAGCGTCTGGCTCGAACCCACGACCCTGGGATTAAGAGTCTGACGCTCTACCGACTGAGCTAGCCGGCTACCTCGGTGAATACCTGCCGGGTAGCACGTCACACAGTACTCGTTTGGGTTGGGTGGCCCCATACAGAATCTCTCCATGATGCCTAATGTTTTCCTAACGTCACACTCGTCACGTACTTCACTTTTATGTCATAATCCTTTCTGAGAGGTAAAGAAATTGCATGACAACATGCAGAGCTAGTGGCGTCAAAATTAACGCACATACTTTATGTGACTCAAAAGCCGAACGAGTTACTTTCCGACGTTGTTTTAGATGTGCAAGTGATAGTCAAAACTCGCTGTGTCGGCACTCTGCCGACCATTTCGCTAGTTAACACCGGTCTTGTTGTGTGTGTTTCAAGCTCAAGAGCATCTCCAAGCAAAAAATGGTCAACAGCAACATTCAGACGGTTTCGTACTGCTCAATTGCTAAATTAAAACGTTATGTTTCTTTTTCAGAACTAAAAAAACACAAGCGTGACAGCATTCGAACCTGTAACCTTCAGATCCGAAGTCCGACGCCTTATCCATTAGGCCACACGGTCACTGACGACCAACATTTACATGTATACGACTCATCTCGAAACGCTCACACCCCTGAGGATTTGTGTTTTCGTTCTACACAGCCGCTGCCCCTTGCTCTTTCCCACCCATTCGTTACATTCAACCTCTGACGAGACCGACCAAATATAGACTGTGAAACAAGACCACACACTTTGTGCATTCGGAATCGAAGGCAGGGCGTCCCTCGCCGCATTTGCTACGATTGCCATTTCCTACTTCTGCAGAAGCGGCGGCGACGACGACGACGACGACGACGACGAATATCGCGAGAGGCTCTGAGATATGTGAGAAATACATCTATAAAATGTAATTCAGACTGCCTCGTCCCACCTTATGCTGTACCGCTTTGGCAAATGCTTTATCTGCGCCATTCGCCTTAATCGCATCTGAGAGTGATTCTTAAAAAAACGCCTGTCGCTAATTGTTCGTCATCACAGGTTCTGTTTGCTATACGGCCACGACGCGCAACTGATTTCCAAAATTCATCTTTCTCCTGTGAGGATGGAACTTACGACCCCTGGTTTATTAGACCAGTGCTCTACCACTGAGCTAAAGAGGCGCGGCCTAGCGGTACTCTTGGGTACTTCGTCCTTACGGTCGTCTGCATCATCAGACTTTAGCTGACAACACTTCATATTACCGGCTAATATTTGCAGCTATGGCGACAAATTACTGCTTGACTACACATCTGACACCTAACCGATGTGCTCTCCAAACAACAACACTTGCATTTCAGAACATGTCTTTCACACATGTCTACAAAATCACCTTCACCTTCAAATACAGCTTCCTTGCGACTGACAGAGACGTAGGCAAAGTTTAAAGTTGCTATTTCCATTAAATCTCGTTAATCAGAAAAACGGTAATTTACACCTGCAGCGGAACAAAACTCCGATCCGCCCAGCGTCTGGCTCGAACCCACGACCCTGGGATTAAGAGTCTGACGCTCTACCGACTGAGCTAGCCGGCTACCTCGGTGAATACCTGCCGGGTAGCACGTCACACAGTACTCGTTTGGGTTGGGTGGCCCCATACAGAATCTCTCCATGATGCCTAATGTTTTCCTAACGTCACACTCGTCACGTACTTCACTTTTATGTCATAATCCTTTCTGAGAGGTAAAGAAATTGCATGACAACATGCAGAGCTAGTGGCGTCAAAATTAACGCACATACTTTATGTGACTCAAAAGCCGAACGAGTTACTTTCCGACGTTGTTTTAGATGTGCAAGTGATAGTCAAAACTCGCTGTGTCGGCACTCTGCCTACTTTTTCACTAGTTAACACCGGTCTTGTTGTGTGTGTTTCAAGCTCAAGAGCATCTCCAAGCAAAAAATGGTCAACAGCAACATTCAGACGGTTTCGTACTGCTCAATTGCTACATTAAAACGTTATGTTTCTTTTTCAGAACTGGGAAAACACAAGCGTGACAGCATTCGAACCTGTAACCTTCAGATCCGAAGTCCGACGCCTTATCCATTAGGCCACACGGTCACTGACGACCAACATTTACATGTATACGACTCATCTCGAAACGCTCACACCCCTGAGGATTTGTGTTTTCGTTCTACACAGCCGCTGCCCCTTGCTCTTTCCCACCCATTCGTTACATTCAACCTCTGACGAGACCGACCAAATATAGACTGTGAAACAAGACCACACACTTTGTGCATTCGGAATCGAAGGCAGGGCGTCCCTCGCCGCATTTGCTACGATTGCCATTTGCTACTTCTGCAGAAGCGGCGGCGGCGACGACGACGACGACGACGACGACGACGACGACGAATATCGCGAGAGGCTCTGAGATATGTGAGAAATACATCTATAAAATGTAATTCAGACTGCCTCGTCCCACCTTATGCTGTACCGCTTTGGCAAATGCTTTATCTGCGCCATTCGCCTTAATCGCATCTGAGAGTGATTCTTAAAAAAACGCCTGTCGCTAATTGTTCGTCATCACAGGTTCTGTTTGCTATACGGCCACGACGCGCAACTGATTTCCAAAATTCATCTTTCTCCTGTGAGGATGGAACTTACGACCCCTGGTTTATTAGACCAGTGCTCTACCACTGAGCTAAAGAGGCGCGGCCTAGCGGTACTCTTGGGTACTTCGTCCTTACGGTCGTCTGCATCATCAGACTTTAGCTGACAACACTTCATATTACCGGCTAATATTTGCAGCTATGGCGACAAATTACTGCTTGACTACACATCTGACACGTAACCGATGTGCTCTCCAAACAACAACACTTGCATTTCAGAACATGTCTTTCACACATGTCTACAAAATCACCTTCACCTTCAAATACAGCTTCCTTGCGACTGACAGAGACGTAGGCAAAGTTTAAAGTTGCTATTTCCATTAAATCTCGTTAATCAGAAAAACGGTAATTTACACCTGCAGCGGAACAAAACTCCGATCCGCCCAGCGTCTGGCTCGAACCCACGACCCTGGGATTAAGAGTCTGACGCTCTACCGACTGAGCTAGCCGGCTACCTCGGTGAATACCTGCCGGGTAGCACGTCACACAGTACTCGTTTGGGTTGGGTGGCCCCATACAGAATCTCTCCATGATGCCTAATGTTTTCCTAACGTCACACTCGTCACGTACTTCACTTTTATGTCATAATCCTTTCTGAGAGGTAAAGAAATTGCATGACAACATGCAGAGCTAGTGGCGTCAAAATTAACGCACATACTTTATGTGACTCAAAAGCCGAACGAGTTACTTTCCGACGTTGTTTTAGATGTGCAAGTGATAGTCAAAACTCGCTGTGTCGGCACTCTGCCGACCATTTCGCTAGGTAACACCGGTCTTGTTGTGTGTGTTTCAAGCTCAAGAGCATCTCCAAGCAAAAAATGGTCAACAGCAACATTCAGACGGTTTCGTACTGCTCAATTGCTACATTAAAACGTTATGTTTCTTTTTCAGAACTGGGAAAACACAAGCGTGACAGCATTCGAACCTGTAACCTTCAGATCCGAAGTCCGACGCCTTATCCATTAGGCCACACGGTCACTGACGACCAACATTTACATGTATACGACTCATCTCGAAACGCTCACACCCCTGAGGATTTGTGTTTTCGTTCTACACAGCCGCTGCCCCTTGCTCTTTCCCACCCATTCGTTACATTCAACCTCTGACGAGACCGACCAAATATAGACTGTGAAACAAGACCACACACTTTGTGCATTCGGAATCGAAGGCAGGGCGTCCCTCGCCGCATTTGCTACGATTGCCATTTGCTACTTCTGCAGAAGCGGCGGCGGCGACGACGACGACGACGACGACGACGACGACGACGAATATCGCGAGAGGCTCTGAGATATGTGAGAAATACATCTATAAAATGTAATTCAGTCTGCCTCGTCCCACCTTATGCTGTACCGCTTTGGCAAATGCTTTATCTGCGCCATTCGCCTTAATCGCATCTGAGAGTGATTCTTAAAAAAACGCCTGTCGCTAATTGTTCGTCATCACAGGTTCTGTTTGCTATACGGCCACGACGCGCAACTGATTTCCAAAATTCATCTTTCTCCTGTGAGGATGGAACTTACGACCCCTGGTTTATTAGACCAGTGCTCTACCACTGAGCTAAAGAGGCGCGGCCTAGCGGTACTCTTGGGTACTTCGTCCTTACGGTCGTCTGCATCATCAGACTTTAGCTGACAACACTTCATATTACCGGCTAATATTTGCAGCTATGGCGACAAATTACTGCTTGACTACACATCTGACACGTAACCGTTGTGCTCTCCAAACAACAACACTTGCATTTCAGAACATGTCTTTCACACATGTCTACAAAATCACCTTCACCTTCAAATACAGCTTCCTTGCGACAGACAGAGACGTAGGCAAAGTTTAAAGTTGCTATTTCCATTAAATCTCGTTAATCAGAAAAACGGTAATTTACACTTGCAGCGGAACAAAATTCCGTTCCGCCCAGCGTCTGGCTCGAACCCACGACCCTGGGATTAAGAGTCTGACGCTCTACCGACTGAGCTAGCCGGCTACCTCGGTGAATACCTGCCGGGTAGCACGTCACACAGTACTCGTTTGGGTTGGGTGGTCCCATACAGAATCTCTCCATGCTGCCTAATGTTTTCCTAACGTCACACTCGTCACGTACTTCACTTTTATGTCATAATCCTTTCTGAGAGGTAAAGAAATTGCATGACAACATGAAGAGCTAGTGGCGTCAAAATTAACGCACATACTTTATGTGACTCAAAAGCCGAACGAGTTACTTTCCGACGTTGTTTTAGATGTGCAAGTGATAGTCAAAACTCGCTGTGTCGGCACTCTGCCGACCATTTCGCTAGGTAACACCGGTCTTGTTGTGTGTGTTTCAAGCTCAAGAGCATCTCCAAGCAAAAAATGGTCAACAGCAACATTCAGACGGTTTCGTACTGCTCAATTGCTACATTAAAACGTTATGTTTCTTTTTCAGAACTGGGAAAACACAAGCGTGACAGCATTCGAACCTGTAACCTTCAGATCCGAAGTCCGACGCCTTATCCATTAGGCCACACGGTCACTGACGACCAACATTTACATGTATACGCCTCATCTCGAAACGCTCACACCCCTGAGGATTTGTGTTTTCGTTCTACACAGCCGCTGCCCCTTGCTCTTTCCCACCCATTCGTTACATTCAACCTCTGACGAGACCGACCAAATATAGACTGTGAAACAAGACCACACACTTTGTGCATTCGGAATCGAAGGCAGGGCGTCCCTCGCCGCATTTGCTACGATTGCCATTTGCTACTTCTGCAGAAGCGGCGGCGGCGACGACGACGACGACGACGACGACGACGACGAATATCGCGAGAGGCTCTGAGATATGTGAGAAATACATCTATAAAATGTAATTCAGTCTGCCTCGTCCCACCTTATGCTGTACCGCTTTGGCAAATGCTTTATCTGCGCCATTCGCCTTAATCGCATCTGAGAGTGATTCTTAAAAAAACGCCTGTCGCTAATTGTTCGTCATCACAGGTTCTGTTTGCTATACGGCCACGACGCGCAACTGATTTCCAAAATTCATCTTTCTCCTGTGAGGATGGAACTTACGACCCCTGGTTTATTAGACCAGTGCTCTACCACTGAGCTAAAGAGGCGCGGCCTAGCGGTACTCTTGGGTACTTCGTCCTTACGGTCGTCTGCATCATCAGACTTTAGCTGACAACACTTCATATTACCGGCTAATATTTGCAGCTATGGCGACAAATTACTGCTTGACTACACATCTGACACGTAACCGTTGTGCTCTCCAAACAACAACACTTGCATTTCAGAACATGTCTTTCACACATGTCTACAAAATCACCTTCACCTTCAAATACAGCTTCCTTGCGACAGACAGAGACGTAGGCAAAGTTTAAAGTTGCTATTTCCATTAAATCTCGTTAATCAGAAAAACGGTAATTTACACTTGCAGCGGAACAAAATTCCGTTCCGCCCAGCGTCTGGCTCGAACCCACGACCCTGGGATTAAGAGTCTGACGCTCTACCGACTGAGCTAGCCGGCTACCTCGGTGAATACCTGCCGGGTAGCACGTCACACAGTACTCGTTTGGGTTGGGTGGTCCCATACAGAATCTCTCCATGCTGCCTAATGTTTTCCTAACGTCACACTCGTCACGTACTTCACTTTTATGTCATAATCCTTTCTGAGAGGTAAAGAAATTGCATGACAACATGAAGAGCTAGTGGCGTCAAAATTAACGCACATACTTTATGTGACTCAAAAGCCGAACGAGTTACTTTCCGACGTTGTTTTAGATGTGCAAGTGATAGTCAAAACTCGCTGTGTCGGCACTCTGCCGACCATTTCGCTAGGTAACACCGGTCTTGTTGTGTGTGTTTCAAGCTCAAGAGCATCTCCAAGCAAAAAATGGTCAACAGCAACATTCAGACGGTTTCGTACTGCTCAATTGCTACATTAAAACGTTATGTTTCTTTTTCAGAACTGGGAAAACACAAGCGTGACAGCATTCGAACCTGTAACCTTCAGATCCGAAGTCCGACGCCTTATCCATTAGGCCACACGGTCACTGACGACCAACATTTACATGTATACGACTCATCTCGAAACGCTCACACCCCTGAGGATTTGTGTTTTCGTTCTACACAGCCGCTGCCCCTTGCTCTTTCCCACCCATTCGTTACATTCAACCTCTGACGAGACCGACCAAATATAGACTGTGAAACAAGACCACACACTTTGTGCATTCGGAATCGAAGGCAGGGCGTCCCTCGCCGCATTTGCTACGATTGCCATTTGCTACTTCTGCAGAAGCGGCGGCGGCGACGACGACGACGACGACGACGACGACGACGACGAATATCGCGAGAGGCTCTGAGATATGTGAGAAATACATCTATAAAATGTAATTCAGTCTGCCTCGTCCCACCTTATGCTGTACCGCTTTGGCAAATGCTTTATCTGCGCCATTCGCCTTAATCGCATCTGAGAGTGATTCTTAAAAAAACGCCTGTCGCTAATTGTTCGTCATCACAGGTTCTGTTTGCTATACGGCCACGACGCGCAACTGATTTCCAAAATTCATCTTTCTCCTGTGAGGATGGAACTTACGACCCCTGGTTTATTAGACCAGTGCTCTACCACTGAGCTAAAGAGGCGCGGCCTAGTGGTACTCTTGGGTACTTCGTCCTTACGGTCGTCTGCATCATCAGACTTTAGCTGACAACACTTCATATTACCGGCTAATATTTGCAGCTATGGCGACAAATTACTGCTTGACTACACATCTGACACGTAACCGTTGTGCTCTCCAAACAACAACACTTGCATTTCAGAACATGTCTTTCACACATGTCTACAAAATCACCTTCACCTTCAAATACAGCTTCCTTGCGACAGACAGAGACGTAGGCAAAGTTTAAAGTTGCTATTTCCATTAAATCTCGTTAATCAGAAGAACGGTAATTTACACTTGCAGCGGAACAAAATTCCGTTCCGCCCAGCGTCTGGCTCGAACCCACGACCCTGGGATTAAGAGTCTGACGCTCTACCGACTGAGCTAGCCGGCTACCTCGGTGAATACCTGCCGGGTAGCACGTCACACAGTACTCGTTTGGGTTGGGTGGTCCCATACAGAATCTCTCCATGCTGCCTAATGTTTTCCTAACGTCACACTCGTCACGTACTTCACTTTTATGTCATAATCCTTTCTGAGAGGTAAAGAAATTGCATGACAACATGAAGAGCTAGTGGCGTCAAAATTAACGCACATACTTTATGTGACTCAAAAGCCGAACGAGTTACTTTCCGACGTTGTTTTAGATGTGCAAGTGATAGTCAAAACTCGCTGTGTCGGCACTCTGCCGACCATTTCGCTAGTTAACACCGGTCTTGTTGTGTGTGTTTCAAGCTCAAGAGCATCTCCAAGCAAAAAATGGTCAACAGCAACATTCAGACGGTTTCGTACTGCTCAATTGCTACATTAAAACGTTATGTTTCTTTTTCAGAACTGGAAAAACACAAGCGTGACAGCATTCGAACCTGTAATCTTCAGATCCGAAGTCCGACGCCTTATCCATTAGGCCACACGGTCACTGACGACCAACATTTACATGTATACGACTCATCTCGAAACGCTCACACCCCTGAGGATTTGTGTTTTCGTTCTACACAGCCGCTGCCCCTTGCTCTTTCCCACCCATTCGTTACATTCAACCTCTGACGAGACCGACCAAATATAGACTGTGAAACAAGACCACACACTTTGTGCATTCGGAATCGAAGGCAGGGCGTCCCTCGCCGCATTTGCTACGATTGCCATTTGCTACTTCTGCAGAAGCGGCGGCGACGACGACGACGACGACGACGACGAATATCGCGAGAGGCTCTGAGATATGTGAGAAATACATCTATAAAATGTAATTCAGACTGCCTCGTCCCACCTTATGCTGTACCGCTTTGGCAAATGCTTTATCTGCGCCATTTGCCTTAATCGCATCTGAGAGTAATTCTTAAAAAAACGCCTGTCGCTAACTGTTCGTCATCACAGGTACTGTTTGCTATACGGCCACGACGCGCAACTGATTTCCAAAATTCATCTTTCTCCTGTGAGGATGGAACTTACGACCCCTGGTTTATTAGACCATTGCTCTACCACTGAGCTAAAGAGGCGCGGCCTAGCGGTACTCTTGGGTACTTCGTCCTTACGGTCGTCTGCATCATCAGACTTTAGCTGACAACACTTCATATTACCGGCTAATATTTGCAGCTATGGCGACAAATTACTGCTTGGCTACACATCTGACACGTAACCGATGTGCTCTCCAAACAACAACACTTGCATTTCAGAACATGTCTTTCACACATGTCTACAAAATCACCTTCACCTTCAAATACAGCTTCCTTGCGACTGACAGAGACGTAGGCAAAGTTTAAAGTTGCTATTTCCATTAAATCTCGTTAATCAGAAAAACGGTAATTTACACCTGCAGCGGAACAAAACTCCGTTCCGCCCAGCGTCTGGCTCGAACCCACGACCCTGGGATTAAGAGTCTGACGCTCTACCGACTGAGCTAGCCGGCTACCTCGGTGAATACCTGCCGGGTAGCACGTCACACAGTACTCGTTTGGGTTGGGTGGCCCCATACAGAATCTCTCCATGATGCCTAATGTTTTCCTAACGTCACACTCGTCACGTACTTCACTTTTATGTCATAATCCTTTCTGAGAGGTAAAGAAATTGCATGACAACATGCAGAGCTAGTGGCGTCAAAATTAACGCACATACTTTATGTGACTCAAAAGCCGAACGAGTTACTTTCCGACGTTGTTTTAGATGTGCAAGTGATAGTCAAAACTCGCTGTGTCGGCACTCTGCCTACTTTTTCACTAGTTAACACCGGTCTTGTTGTGTGTGTTTCAAGCTCAAGAGCATCTCCAAGCAAAAAATGGTCAACAGCAACATTCAGACGGTTTCGTACTGCTCAATTGCTACATTAAAACGTTATGTTTCTTTTTCAGAACTGGAAAAACACAAGTGTGACAGCATTCGAACCTGTAATCTTCAGATCCGAAGTCCGACGCCTTATCCATTAGGCCACACGGTCACTGTCGACCAACATTAACATGTATGCGACTCATCTCGAAACGCTCACACCCCTTAGGATTTGTGTTTTCGTTCTACACAGCCGCTGCCCCTTGCTCTTTCCCACCCATTCGTTACATTCAACCTCTGACGAGACCGACCAAATATAGACTGAGAAACAAGACCACACACTTTGTGCATTCGGAATCGAAGGCAGGGCGACCCTCGCCGCATTTGCTACGATTGCCATTTGCTACTTCTGCTGAAGCGGCGGCGGCGGCGACGACGACGACGACGACGACGAATATCGCGAGAGGCTCTGAGATAAGTGAGAAATACATCTATAAAATGTAATTCAGACTGCCTCGTCCCACCTTATGCTGTACCGCTTTGGCAAATGCTTTATCTGCGCCATTTGCCTTAATCGCATCTGAGAGTAATTCTTAAAAAAACGCCTGTCGCTAATTGTTCGTCATCACAGGTACTGTTTGCTATACGGCCACGACGCGCAACTGATTTCCAAAATTCATCTTTCTCCTGTGAGGATGGAACTTACGACCCCTGGTTTATTAGACCATTGCTCTACCACTGAGCTAAAGAGGCGCGGCCTAGCGGTACTCTTGGGTACTTCGTCCTTACGGTCGTCTGCATCATCAGACTTTAGCTGACAACACTTCATATTACCGGCTAATATTTGCAGCTATGGCGACAAATTACTGCTTGGCTACACATCTGACACGTAACCGATGTGCTCTCCAAACAACAACACTTGCATTTCAGAACATGTCTTTCACACATGTCTACAAAATCACCTTCACCTTCAAATACAGCTTCCTTGCGACTGACAGAGACGTAGGCAAAGTTTAAAGTTGCTATTTCCATTAAATCTCGTTAATCAGAAAAACGGTAATTTACACCTGCAGCGTAACAAAACTCCGTTCCGCCCAGCGTCTGGCTCGAACCCACGACCCTGGGATTAAGAGTCTGACGCTCTACCGACTGAGCTAGCCGGCTACCTCGGTGAATACCTGCCGGGTAGCACGTCACACAGTACTCGTTTGGGTTGGGTGGCCCCATACAGAATCTCTCCATGATGCCTAATGTTTTCCTAACGTCACACTCGTCACGTACTTCACTTTTATGTCATAATCCTTTCTGAGAGGTAAAGAAATTGCATGACAACATGCAGAGCTAGTGGCGTCAAAATTAACGCACATACTTTATGTGACTCAAAAGCCGAACGAGTTACTTTCCGACGTTGTTTTAGATGTGCAAGTGATAGTCAAAACTCGCTGTGTCGGCACTCTGCCGACCATTTCGCTAGTTAACACCGGTCTTGTTGTGTGTGTTTCAAGCTCAAGAGCATCTCCAAGCAAAAAATGGTCAACAGCAACATTCAGACGGTTTCGTACTGCTCAATTGCTACATTAAAACGTTATGTTTCTTTTTCAGAACTGGAAAAACACAAGCGTGACAGCACTCGAACCTGTAACCTTCAAAACCGATGTCCGACGCCTTATCCATTAGGCCACACGGTCACTGACGACCAACATTTACATGTATACGACTCTCCTCGAAACGCTCACACCCCTGAGGATTTGTGTTTTCGTTCTACACAGCCGCTGCCCCTTGCTCTTTCCCACCCATTCGTTACATTCAACCTCTGACGAGACCGACCAAATATAGACTGAGAAACAAGACCACACACTTTGTGCATTCGGAATCGAAGGCAGGGCGACCCTCGCCGCATTTGCTACGATTGCCATTTGCTATTTCTGCAGAAGCGGCGGCGGCGACGACGACGACGACGACGACGACGACGACGAATATCGCGAGAGGCTCTGAGATATGTGAGAAATACATCTATAAAATGTAATTCAGACTGCCTCGTCCCACCTTATGCTGTACCGCTTTGGCAAATGCTTTATCTGCGCCATTCGCCTTAATCGCATCTGAGAGTGATTCTTAAAAAAACGCCTGTCGCTAATTGTTCGTCATCACAGGTTCTGTTTGCTATACGGCCACGACGCGCAACTGATTTCCAAAATTCATCTTTCTCCTGTGAGGATGGAACTTACGACCCCTGGTTTATTAGACCAGTGCTCTACCACTGAGCTAAAGAGGCGCGGCCTAGCGGTACTCTTGGGTACTTCGTCCTTACGGTCGTCTGCATCATCAGACTTTAGCTGACAACACTTCATATTACCGGCTAATATTTGCAGCTATGGCGACAAATTACTGCTTGACTACACATCTGACACGTAACCGATGTGCTCTCCAAACAACAACACTTGCATTTCAGAACATGTCTTTCACACATGTCTACAAAATCACCTTCACCTTCAAATACAGCTTCCTTGCGACTGACAGAGACGTAGGCAAAGTTTAAAGTTGCTATTTCCATTAAATCTCGTTAATCAGAAAAACGGTAATTTACACCTGCAGCGGAACAAAACTCCGATCCGCCCAGCGTCTGGCTCGAACCCACGACCCTGGGATTAAGAGTTTGACGCTCTACCGACTGAGCTAGCCGGCTACCTCGGTGAATTCCTGCCGGGTAGCACGTCACACAGTACTCGTTTGGGTTGGGTGGCCCCATACAGAATCTCTCCATGATGCCTAATGTTTTCCTAACGTCACACTCGTCACGTACTTCACTTTTATGTCATAATCCTTTCTGAGAGGTAGAGAAATTGCATGACAACATGCAGAGCTAGTGGCGTCAAAATTAACGCACATACTTTATGTGACTCAAAAGCCGAACGAGTTACTTTCCGACGTTGTTTTAGATGTGCAAGTGATAGTCAAAACTCGCTGTGTCGGCACTCTGCCTACTTTTTCACTAGTTAACACCGGTCTTGTTGTGTGTGTTTCAAGCTCAAGAGCATCTCCAAGCAAAAAATGGTCAACAGCAACATTCAGACGGTTTCGTACTGCTCAATTGCTACATTAAAACGTTATGTTTCTTTTTCAGAACTGGAAAAACACAAGTGTGACAGCATTCGAACCTGTAATCTTCAGATCCGAAGTCCGACGCCTTATCCATTAGGCCACACGGTCACTGTCGACCAACATTTACATGTATGCGACTCATCTCGAAACGCTCACACCCCTTAGGATTTGTGTTTTCGTTCTACACAGCCGCTGCCCCTTGCTCTTTCCCACCCATTCGTTACATTCAACCTCTGACGAGACCGACCAAATATAGACTGAGAAACAAGACCACACACTTTGTGCATTCGGAATCGAAGGCAGGGCGACCCTCGCCGCATTTGCTACGATTGCCATTTGCTACTTCTGCAGAAGCGGCGGCGGCGACGACGACGACGACGACGACGACGAATATCGCGAGAGGCTCTGAGATATGTGAGAAATACATCTATAAAATGTAATTCAGACTGCCTCGTCCCACCTTATGCTGTACCGCTTTGGCAAATGCTTTATCTGCGCCATTCGCCTTAATCGCATCTGAGAGTGATTCTTAAAAAAACGCCTGTCGCTAATTGTTCGTCATCACAGGTTCTGTTTGCTATACGGCCACGACGCGCAACTGATTTCCAAAATTCATCTTTCTCCTGTGAGGATGGAACTTACGACCCCTGGTTTATTAGACCAGTGCTCTACCACTGAGCTAAAGAGGCGCGGCCTAGCGGTACTCTTGGGTACTTCGTCCTTACGGTCGTCTGCATCATCAGACTTTAGCTGACAACACTTCATATTACCGGCTAATATTTGCAGCTATGGCGACAAATTACTGCTTGACTACACATCTGACACGTAACCGATGTGCTCTCCAAACAACAACACTTGCATTTCAGAACATGTATTTCACACATGTCTACAAAATCACCTTCACCTTCAAATACAGCTTCCTTGCGACTGACAGAGACGTAGGCAAAGTTTAAAGTTGCTATTTCCATTAAATCTCGTTAATCAGAAAAACGGTAATTTACACCTGCAGCGGAACAAAACTCCGATCCGCCCAGCGTCTGGCTCGAACCCACGACCCTGGGATTAAGAGTTTGACGCTCTACCGACTGAGCTAGCCGGCTACCTCGGTGAATTCCTGCCGGGTAGCACGTCACACAGTACTCGTTTGGGTTGGGTGGCCCCATACAGAATCTCTCCATGATGCCTAATGTTTTCCTAACGTCACACTCGTCACGTACTTCACTTTTATGTCATAATCCTTTCTGAGAGGTAGAGAAATTGCATGACAACATGCAGAGCTAGTGGCGTCAAAATTAACGCACATACTTTATGTGACTCAAAAGCCGAACGAGTTACTTTCCGACGTTGTTTTAGATGTGCAAGTGATAGTCAAAACTCGCTGTGTCGGCACTCTGCCTACTTTTTCACTAGTTAACACCGGTCTTGTTGTGTGTGTTTCAAGCTCAAGAGCATCTCCAAGCAAAAAATGGTCAACAGCAACATTCAGACGGTTTCGTACTGCTCAATTGCTACATTAAAACGTTATGTTTCTTTTTCAGAACTGGAAAAACACAAGTGTGACAGCATTCGAACCTGTAATCTTCAGATCCGAAGTCCGACGCCTTATCCATTAGGCCACACGGTCACTGTCGACCAACATTTACATGTATGCGACTCATCTCGAAACGCTCACACCCCTTAGGATTTGTGTTTTCGTTCTACACAGCCGCTGCCCCTTGCTCTTTCCCACCCATTCGTTACATTCAACCTCTGACGAGACCGACCAAATATAGACTGAGAAACAAGACCACACACTTTGTGCATTCGGAATCGAAGGCAGGGCGACCCTCGCCGCATTTGCTACGATTGCCATTTGCTACTTCTGCAGAAGCGGCGGCGGCGACGACGACGACGACGACGACGACGACGACGAATATCGCGAGAGGCTCTGAGATATGTGAGAAATACATCTATAAAATGTAATTCAGACTGCCTCGTCCCACCTTATGCTGTACCGCTTTGGCAAATGCTTTATCTGCGCCATTCGCCTTAATCGCATCTGAGAGTGATTCTTAAAAAAACGCCTGTCGCTAATTGTTCGTCATCACAGGTTCTGTTTGCTATACGGCCACGACGCGCAACTGATTTCCAAAATTCATCTTTCTCCTGTGAGGATGGAACTTACGACCCCTGGTTTATTAGACCAGTGCTCTACCACTGAGCTAAAGAGGCGCGGCCTAGCGGTACTCTTGGGTACTTCGTCCTTACGGTCGTCTGCATCATCAGACTTTAGCTGACAACACTTCATATTACCGGCTAATATTTGCAGCTATGGCGACAAATTACTGCTTGACTACACATCTGACACGTAACCGATGTGCTCTCCAAACAACAACACTTGCATTTCAGAACATGTCTTTCACACATGTCTACAAAATCACCTTCACCTTCAAATACAGCTTCCTTGCGACTGACAGAGACGTAGGCAAAGTTTAAAGTTGCTATTTCCATTAAATCTCGTTAATCAGAAAAACGGTAATTTACACCTGCAGCGGAACAAAACTCCGATCCGCCCAGCGTCTGGCTCGAACCCACGACCCTGGGATTAAGAGTTTGACGCTCTACCGACTGAGCTAGCCGGCTACCTCGGTGAATTCCTGCCGGGTAGCACGTCACACAGTACTCGTTTGGGTTGGGTGGCCCCATACAGAATCTCTCCATGATGCCTAATGTTTTCCTAACGTCACACTCGTCACGTACTTCACTTTTATGTCATAATCCTTTCTGAGAGGTAGAGAAATTGCATGACAACATGCAGAGCTAGTGGCGTCAAAATTAACGCACATACTTTATGTGACTCAAAAGCCGAACGAGTTACTTTCCGACGTTGTTTTAGATGTGCAAGTGATAGTCAAAACTCGCTGTGTCGGCACTCTGCCTACTTTTTCACTAGTTAACACCGGTCTTGTTGTGTGTGTTTCAAGCTCAAGAGCATCTCCAAGCAAAAAATGGTCAACAGCAACATTCAGACGGTTTCGTACTGCTCAATTGCTACATTAAAACGTTATGTTTCTTTTTCAGAACTGGAAAAACACAAGTGTGACAGCATTCGAACCTGTAATCTTCAGATCCGAAGTCCGACGCCTTATCCATTAGGCCACACGGTCACTGTCGACCAACATTTACATGTATGCGACTCATCTCGAAACGCTCACACCCCTTAGGATTTGTGTTTTCGTTCTACACAGCCGCTGCCCCTTGCTCTTTCCCACCCATTCGTTACATTCAACCTCTGACGAGACCGACCAAATATAGACTGAGAAACAAGACCACACACTTTGTGCATTCGGAATCGAAGGCAGGGCGACCCTCGCCGCATTTGCTACGATTGCCATTTGCTACTTCTGCAGAAGCGGCGGCGGCGACGACGACGACGACGACGACGACGACGAATATCGCGAGAGGCTCTGAGATATGTGAGAAATACATCTATAAAATGTAATTCAGACTGCCTCGTCCCACCTTATGCTGTACCGCTTTGGCAAATGCTTTATCTGCGCCATTCGCCTTAATCGCATCTGAGAGTGATTCTTAAAAAAACGCCTGTCGCTAATTGTTCGTCATCACAGGTTCTGTTTGCTATACGGCCACGACGCGCAACTGATTTCCAAAATTCATCTTTCTCCTGTGAGGATGGAACTTACGACCCCTGGTTTATTAGACCAGTGCTCTACCACTGAGCTAAAGAGGCGCGGCCTAGCGGTACTCTTGGGTACTTCGTCCTTACGGTCGTCTGCATCATCAGACTTTAGCTGACAACACTTCATATTACCGGCTAATATTTGCAGCTATGGCGACAAATTACTGCTTGACTACACATCTGACACGTAACCGATGTGCTCTCCAAACAACAACACTTGCATTTCAGAACATGTCTTTCACACATGTCTACAAAATCACCTTCACCTTCAAATACAGCTTCCTTGCGACTGACAGAGACGTAGGCAAAGTTTAAAGTTGCTATTTCCATTAAATCTCGTTAATCAGAAAAACGGTAATTTACACCTGCAGCGGAACAAAACTCCGATCCGCCCAGCGTCTGGCTCGAACCCACGACCCTGGGATTAAGAGTTTGACGCTCTACCGACTGAGCTAGCCGGCTACCTCGGTGAATTCCTGCCGGGTAGCACGTCACACAGTACTCGTTTGGGTTGGGTGGCCCCATACAGAATCTCTCCATGATGCCTAATGTTTTCCTAACGTCACACTCGTCACGTACTTCACTTTTATGTCATAATCCTTTCTGAGAGGTAGAGAAATTGCATGACAACATGCAGAGCTAGTGGCGTCAAAATTAACGCACATACTTTATGTGACTCAAAAGCCGAACGAGTTACTTTCCGACGTTGTTTTAGATGTGCAAGTGATAGTCAAAACTCGCTGTGTCGGCACTCTGCCTAATTTTTCACTAGTTAACACCGGTCTTGTTGTGTGTGTTTCAAGCTCAAGAGCATCTCCAAGCAAAAAATGGTCAACAGCAACATTCAGACGGTTTCGTACTGCTCAATTGCTACATTAAAACGTTATGTTTCTTTTTCAGAACTGGAAAAACACAAGTGTGACAGCATTCGAACCTGTAATCTTCAGATCCGAAGTCCGACGCCTTATCCATTAGGCCACACGGTCACTGTCGACCAACATTTACATGTATGCGACTCATCTCGAAACGCTCACACCCCTTAGGATTTGTGTTTTCGTTCTACACAGCCGCTGCCCCTTGCTCTTTCCCACCCATTCGTTACATTCAACCTCTGACGAGACCGACCAAATATAGACTGAGAAACAAGACCACACACTTTGTGCATTCGGAATCGAAGGCAGGGCGACCCTCGCCGCATTTGCTACGATTGCCATTTGCTACTTCTGCAGAAGCGGCGGCGGCGACGACGACGACGACGACGACGACGACGACGAATATCGCGAGAGGCTCTGAGATATGTGAGAAATACATCTATAAAATGTAATTCAGACTGCCTCGTCCCACCTTATGCTGTACCGCTTTGGCAAATGCTTTATCTGCGCCATTCGCCTTAATCGCATCTGAGAGTGATTCTTAAAAAAACGCCTGTCGCTAATTGTTCGTCATCACAGGTTCTGTTTGCTATACGGCCACGACGCGCAACTGATTTCCAAAATTCATCTTTCTCCTGTGAGGATGGAACTTACGACCCCTGGTTTATTAGACCAGTGCTCTACCACTGAGCTAAAGAGGCGCGGCCTAGCGGTACTCTTGGGTACTTCGTCCTTACGGTCGTCTGCATCATCAGACTTTAGCTGACAACACTTCATATTACCGGCTAATATTTGCAGCTATGGCGACAAATTACTGCTTGACTACACATCTGACACGTAACCGATGTGCTCTCCAAACAACAACACTTGCATTTCAGAACATGTCTTTCACACATGTCTACAAAATCACCTTCACCTTCAAATACAGCTTCCTTGCGACTGACAGAGACGTAGGCAAAGTTTAAAGTTGCTATTTCCATTAAATCTCGTTAATCAGAAAAACGGTAATTTACACCTGCAGCGGAACAAAACTCCGATCCGCCCAGCGTCTGGCTCGAACCCACGACCCTGGGATTAAGAGTTTGACGCTCTACCGACTGAGCTAGCCGGCTACCTCGGTGAATTCCTGCCGGGTAGCACGTCACACAGTACTCGTTTGGGTTGGGTGGCCCCATACAGAATCTCTCCATGATGCCTAATGTTTTCCTAACGTCACACTCGTCACGTACTTCACTTTTATGTCATAATCCTTTCTGAGAGGTAGAGAAATTGCATGACAACATGCAGAGCTAGTGGCGTCAAAATTAACGCACATACTTTATGTGACTCAAAAGCCGAACGAGTTACTTTCCGACGTTGTTTTAGATGTGCAAGTGATAGTCAAAACTCGCTGTGTCGGCACTCTGCCTACTTTTTCACTAGTTAACACCGGTCTTGTTGTGTGTGTTTCAAGCTCAAGAGCATCTCCAAGCAAAAAATGGTCAACAGCAACATTCAGACGGTTTCGTACTGCTCAATTGCTACATTAAAACGTTATGTTTCTTTTTCAGAACTGGAAAAACACAAGTGTGACAGCATTCGAACCTGTAATCTTCAGATCCGAAGTCCGACGCCTTATCCATTAGGCCACACGGTCACTGTCGACCAACATTTACATGTATGCGACTCATCTCGAAACGCTCACACCCCTTAGGATTTGTGTTTTCGTTCTACACAGCCGCTGCCCCTTGCTCTTTCCCACCCATTCGTTACATTCAACCTCTGACGAGACCGACCAAATATAGACTGAGAAACAAGACCACACACTTTGTGCATTCGGAATCGAAGGCAGGGCGACCCTCGCCGCATTTGCTACGATTGCCATTTGCTACTTCTGCAGAAGCGGCGGCGGCGACGACGACGACGACGACGACGACGAATATCGCGAGAGGCTCTGAGATATGTGAGAAATACATCTATAAAATGTAATTCAGACTGCCTCGTCCCACCTTATGCTGTACCGCTTTGGCAAATGCTTTATCTGCGCCATTCGCCTTAATCGCATCTGAGAGTGATTCTTAAAAAAACGCCTGTCGCTAATTGTTCGTCATCACAGGTTCTGTTTGCTATACGGCCACGACGCGCAACTGATTTCCAAAATTCATCTTTCTCCTGTGAGGATGGAACTTACGACCCCTGGTTTATTAGACCAGTGCTCTACCACTGAGCTAAAGAGGCGCGGCCTAGCGGTACTCTTGGGTACTTCGTCCTTACGGTCGTCTGCATCATCAGACTTTAGCTGACAACACTTCATATTACCGGCTAATATTTGCAGCTATGGCGACAAATTACTGCTTGACTACACATCTGACACGTAACCGATGTGCTCTCCAAACAACAACACTTGCATTTCAGAACATGTCTTTCACACATGTCTACAAAATCACCTTCACCTTCAAATACAGCTTCCTTGCGACTGACAGAGACGTAGGCAAAGTTTAAAGTTGCTATTTCCATTAAATCTCGTTAATCAGAAAAACGGTAATTTACACCTGCAGCGGAACAAAACTCCGATCCGCCCAGCGTCTGGCTCGAACCCACGACCCTGGGATTAAGAGTTTGACGCTCTACCGACTGAGCTAGCCGGCTACCTCGGTGAATTCCTGCCGGGTAGCACGTCACACAGTACTCGTTTGGGTTGGGTGGCCCCATACAGAATCTCTCCATGATGCCTAATGTTTTCCTAACGTCACACTCGTCACGTACTTCACTTTTATGTCATAATCCTTTCTGAGAGGTAGAGAAATTGCATGACAACATGCAGAGCTAGTGGCGTCAAAATTAACGCACATACTTTATGTGACTCAAAAGCCGAACGAGTTACTTTCCGACGTTGTTTTAGATGTGCAAGTGATAGTCAAGACTCGCTGTGTCGGCACTCTGCCTACTTTTTCACTAGTTAACACCGGTCTTGTTGTGTGTGTTTCAAGCTCAAGAGCATCTCCAAGCAAAAAATGGTCAACAGCAACATTCAGACGGTTTCGTACTGCTCAATTGCTACATTAAAACGTTATGTTTCTTTTTCAGAACTGGAAAAACACAAGTGTGACAGCATTCGAACCTGTAATCTTCAGATCCGAAGTCCGACGCCTTATCCATTAGGCCACACGGTCACTGTCGACCAACATTTACATGTATGCGACTCATCTCGAAACGCTCACACCCCTTAGGATTTGTGTTTTCGTTCTACACAGCCGCTGCCCCTTGCTCTTTCCCACCCATTCGTTACATTCAACCTCTGACGAGACCGACCAAATATAGACTGAGAAACAAGACCACACACTTTGTGCATTCGGAATCGAAGGCAGGGCGACCCTCGCCGCATTTGCTACGATTGCCATTTGCTACTTCTGCTGAAGCGGCGGCGGCGACGACGACGACGACGACGACGACGACGAATATCGCGAGAGGCTCTGAGATATGTGAGAAATACATCTATAAAATGTAATTCAGACTGCCTCGTCCCACCTTATGCTGTACCGCTTTGGCAAATGCTTTATCTGCGCCATTCGCCTTAATCGCATCTGAGAGTGATTCTTAAAAAAACGCCTGTCGCTAATTGTTCGTCATCACAGGTTCTGTTTGCTATACGGCCACGACGCGCAACTGATTTCCAAAATTCATCTTTCTCCTGTGAGGATGGAACTTACGACCCCTGGTTTATTAGACCAGTGCTCTACCACTGAGCTAAAGAGGCGCGGCCTAGCGGTACTCTTGGGTACTTCGTCCTTACGGTCGTCTGCATCATCAGACTTTAGCTGACAACACTTCATATTACCGGCTAATATTTGCAGCTATGGCGACAAATTACTGCTTGACTACACATCTGACACGTAACCGATGTGCTCTCCAAACAACAACACTTGCATTTCAGAACATGTCTTTCACACATGTCTACAAAATCACCTTCACCTTCAAATACAGCTTCCTTGCGACTGACAGAGACGTAGGCAAAGTTTAAAGTTGCTATTTCCATTAAATCTCGTTAATCAGAAAAACGGTAATTTACACCTGCAGCGGAACAAAACTCCGATCCGCCCAGCGTCTGGCTCGAACCCACGACGATGGGATTAAGAGTTTGACGCTCTAGCGACTGAGCTAGCCGGCTACCTCGGTGAATACCTGCCGGGTAGCACGTCACACAGTACTCGTTTGGGTTGGGTGGCCCCATACAGAATCTCTCCATGATGCCTAATGTTTTCCTAACGTCACACTCGTCACGTACTTCACGTTTATGTCATAATCCTTTCTGAGAGGTAAAGAAATTGCATGACAACATGCAGAGCTAGTGGCGTCAAAATTAACGCACATACTTTATGTGACTCAAAAGCCGAACGAGTTACTTTCCGACGTTGTTTTAGATGTGCAAGTGATAGTCAAAACTCGCTGTGTCGGCACTCTGCCTACTTTTTCACTAGTTAACACCGGTCTTGTTGTGTGTGTTTCAAGCTCAAGAGCATCTCCAAGCAAAAAATGGTCAACAGCAACATTCAGACGGTTTCGTACTGCTCAATTGCTACATTAAAACGTTATGTTTCTTTTTCAGAACTGGAAAAACACAAGTGTGACAGCATTCGAACCTGTAATCTTCAGATCCGAAGTCCGACGCCTTATCCATTAGGCCACACGGTCACTGTCGACCAACATTTACATGTATGCGACTCATCTCGAAACGCTCACACCCCTTAGGATTTGTGTTTTCGTTCTACACAGCCGCTGCCCCTTGCTCTTTCCCACCCATTCGTTACATTCAACCTCTGACGAGACCGACCAAATATAGACTGAGAAACAAGACCACACACTTTGTGCATTCGGAATCGAAGGCAGGGCGACCCTCGCCGCATTTGCTACGATTGCCATTTGCTACTTCTGCAGAAGCGGCGGCGGCGACGACGACGACGACGACGACGACGACGAATATCGCGAGAGGCTCTGAGATATGTGAGAAATACATCTATAAAATGTAATTCAGACTGCCTCGTCCAACCTTATGCTGTACCGCTTTGGCAAATGCTTTATCTGCGCCATTCGCCTTAATCGCATCTGAGAGTGATTCTTAAAAAAACGCCTGTCGCTAATTGTTCGTCATCACAGGTTCTGTTTGCTATACGGCCACGACGCGCAACTGATTTCCAAAATTCATCTTTCTCCTGTGAGGATGGAACTTACGACCCCTGGTTTATTAGACCAGTGCTCTACCACTGAGCTAAAGAGGCGCGGCCTAGCGGTACTCTTGGGTACTTCGTCCTTACGGTCGTCTGCATCATCAGACTTTAGCTGACAACACTTCATATTACCGGCTAATATTTGCAGCTATGGCGACAAATTACTGCTTGACTACACATCTGACACGTAACCGATGTGCTCTCCAAACAACAACACTTGCATTTCAGAACATGTCTTTCACACATGTCTACAAAATCACCTTCACCTTCAAATACAGCTTCCTTGCGACTGACAGAGACGTAGGCAAAGTTTAAAGTTGCTATTTCCATTAAATCTCGTTAATCAGAAAAACGGTAATTTACACCTGCAGCGGAACAAAACTCCGATCCGCCCAGCGTCTGGCTCGAACCCACGACCCTGGGATTAAGAGTTTGACGCTCTACCGACTGAGCTAGCCGGCTACCTCGGTGAATTCCTGCCGGGTAGCACGTCACACAGTACTCGTTTGGGTTGGGTGGCCCCATACAGAATCTCTCCATGATGCCTAATGTTTTCCTAACGTCACACTCGTCACGTACTTCACTTTTATGTCATAATCCTTTCTGAGAGGTAGAGAAATTGCATGACAACATGCAGAGCTAGTGGCGTCAAAATTAACGCACATACTTTATGTGACTCAAAAGCCGAACGAGTTACTTTCCGACGTTGTTTTAGATGTGCAAGTGATAGTCAAAACTCGCTGTGTCGGCACTCTGCCTACTTTTTCACTAGTTAACACCGGTCTTGTTGTGTGTGTTTCAAGCTCAAGAGCATCTCCAAGCAAAAAATGGTCAACAGCAACATTCAGACGGTTTCGTACTGCTCAATTGCTACATTAAAACGTTATGTTTCTTTTTCAGAACTGGAAAAACACAAGTGTGACAGCATTCGAACCTGTAATCTTCAGATCCGAAGTCCGACGCCTTATCCATTAGGCCACACGGTCACTGTCGACCAACATTTACATGTATGCGACTCATCTCGAAACGCTCACACCCCTTAGGATTTGTGTTTTCGTTCTACACAGCCGCTGCCCCTTGCTCTTTCCCACCCATTCGTTACATTCAACCTCTGACGAGACCGACCAAATATAGACTGAGAAACAAGACCACACACTTTGTGCATTCGGAATCGAAGGCAGGGCGACCCTCGCCGCATTTGCTACGATTGCCATTTGCTACTTCTGCAGAAGCGGCGGCGGCGACGACGACGACGACGACGACGACGACGAATATCGCGAGAGGCTCTGAGATATGTGAGAAATACATCTATAAAATGTAATTCAGACTGCCTCGTCCCACCTTATGCTGTACCGCTTTGGCAAATGCTTTATCTGCGCCATTCGCCTTAATCGCATCTGAGAGTGATTCTTAAAAAAACGCCTGTCGCTAATTGTTCGTCATCACAGGTTCTGTTTGCTATACGGCCACGACGCGCAACTGATTTCCAAAATTCATCTTTCTCCTGTGAGGATGGAACTTACGACCCCTGGTTTATTAGACCAGTGCTCTACCACTGAGCTAAAGAGGCGCGGCCTAGCGGTACTCTTGGGTACTTCGTCCTTACGGTCGTCTGCATCATCAGACTTTAGCTGACAACACTTCATATTACCGGCTAATATTTGCAGCTATGGCGACAAATTACTGCTTGACTACACATCTGACACGTAACCGATGTGCTCTCCAAACAACAACACTTGCATTTCAGAACATGTCTTTCACACATGTCTACAAAATCACCTTCACCTTCAAATACAGCTTCCTTGCGACTGACAGAGACGTAGGCAAAGTTTAAAGTTGCTATTTCCATTAAATCTCGTTAATCAGAAAAACGGTAATTTACACCTGCAGCGGAACAAAACTCCGATCCGCCCAGCGTCTGGCTCGAACCCACGACCCTGGGATTAAGAGTTTGACGCTCTACCGACTGAGCTAGCCGGCTACCTCGGTGAATTTCTGCCGGGTAGCACGTCACACAGTACTCGTTTGGGTTGGGTGGCCCCATACAGAATCTCTCCATGATGCCTAATGTTTTCCTAACGTCACACTCGTCACGTACTTCACTTTTATGTCATAATCCTTTCTGAGAGGTAGAGAAATTGCATGACAACATGCAGAGCTAGTGGCGTCAAAATTAACGCACATACTTTATGTGACTCAAAAGCCGAACGAGTTACTTTCCGACGTTGTTTTAGATGTGCAAGTGATAGTCAAGACTCGCTGTGTCGGCACTCTGCCTACTTTTTCACTAGTTAACACCGGTCTTGTTGTGTGTGTTTCAAGCTCAAGAGCATCTCCAAGCAAAAAATGGTCAACAGCAACATTCAGACGGTTTCGTACTGCTCAATTGCTACATTAAAACGTTATGTTTCTTTTTCAGAACTGGAAAAACACAAGTGTGACAGCATTCGAACCTGTAATCTTCAGATCCGAAGTCCGACGCCTTATCCATTAGGCCACACGGTCACTGTCGACCAACATTTACATGTATGCGACTCATCTCGAAACGCTCACACCCCTTAGGATTTGTGTTTTCGTTCTACACAGCCGCTGCCCCTTGCTCTTTCCCACCCATTCGTTACATTCAACCTCTGACGAGACCGACCAAATATAGACTGAGAAACAAGACCACACACTTTGTGCATTCGGAATCGAAGGCAGGGCGACCCTCGCCGCATTTGCTACGATTGCCATTTGCTACTTCTGCTGAAGCGGCGGCGGCGACGACGACGACGACGACGACGACGACGAATATCGCGAGAGGCTCTGAGATATGTGAGAAATACATCTATAAAATGTAATTCAGACTGCCTCGTCCCACCTTATGCTGTACCGCTTTGGCAAATGCTTTATCTGCGCCATTCGCCTTAATCGCATCTGAGAGTGATTCTTAAAAAAACGCCTGTCGCTAATTGTTCGTCATCACAGGTTCTGTTTGCTATACGGCCACGACGCGCAACTGATTTCCAAAATTCATCTTTCTCCTGTGAGGATGGAACTTACGACCCCTGGTTTATTAGACCAGTGCTCTACCACTGAGCTAAAGAGGCGCGGCCTAGCGGTACTCTTGGGTACTTCGTCCTTACGGTCGTCTGCATCATCAGACTTTAGCTGACAACACTTCATATTACCGGCTAATATTTGCAGCTATGGCGACAAATTACTGCTTGACTACACATCTGACACGTAACCGATGTGCTCTCCAAACAACAACACTTGCATTTCAGAACATGTCTTTCACACATGTCTACAAAATCACCTTCACCTTCAAATACAGCTTCCTTGCGACTGACAGAGACGTAGGCAAAGTTTAAAGTTGCTATTTCCATTAAATCTCGTTAATCAGAAAAACGGTAATTTACACCTGCAGCGGAACAAAACTCCGATCCGCCCAGCGTCTGGCTCGAACCCACGACGATGGGATTAAGAGTTTGACGCTCTAGCGACTGAGCTAGCCGGCTACCTCGGTGAATACCTGCCGGGTAGCACGTCACACAGTACTCGTTTGGGTTGGGTGGCCCCATACAGAATCTCTCCATGATGCCTAATGTTTTCCTAACGTCACACTCGTCACGTACTTCACGTTTATGTCATAATCCTTTCTGAGAGGTAAAGAAATTGCATGACAACATGCAGAGCTAGTGGCGTCAAAATTAACGCACATACTTTATGTGACTCAAAAGCCGAACGAGTTACTTTCCGACGTTGTTTTAGATGTGCAAGTGATAGTCAAAACTCGCTGTGTCGGCACTCTGCCTACTTTTTCACTAGTTAACACCGGTCTTGTTGTGTGTGTTTCAAGCTCAAGAGCATCTCCAAGCAAAAAATGGTCAACAGCAACATTCAGACGGTTTCGTACTGCTCAATTGCTACATTAAAACGTTATGTTTCTTTTTCAGAACTGGAAAAACACAAGTGTGACAGCATTCGAACCTGTAATCTTCAGATCCGAAGTCCGACGCCTTATCCATTAGGCCACACGGTCACTGTCGACCAACATTTACATGTATGCGACTCATCTCGAAACGCTCACACCCCTTAGGATTTGTGTTTTCGTTCTACACAGCCGCTGCCCCTTGCTCTTTCCCACCCATTCGTTACATTCAACCTCTGACGAGACCGACCAAATATAGACTGAGAAACAAGACCACACACTTTGTGCATTCGGAATCGAAGGCAGGGCGACCCTCGCCGCATTTGCTACGATTGCCATTTGCTACTTCTGCAGAAGCGGCGGCGGCGACGACGACGACGACGACGACGACGACGACGAATATCGCGAGAGGCTCTGAGATATGTGAGAAATACATCTATAAAATGTAATTCAGACTGCCTCGTCCAACCTTATGCTGTACCGCTTTGGCAAATGCTTTATCTGCGCCATTCGCCTTAATCGCATCTGAGAGTGATTCTTAAAAAAACGCCTGTCGCTAATTGTTCGTCATCACAGGTTCTGTTTGCTATACGGCCACGACGCGCAACTGATTTCCAAAATTCATCTTTCTCCTGTGAGGATGGAACTTACGACCCCTGGTTTATTAGACCAGTGCTCTACCACTGAGCTAAAGAGGCGCGGCCTAGCGGTACTCTTGGGTACTTCGTCCTTACGGTCGTCTGCATCATCAGACTTTAGCTGACAACACTTCATATTACCGGCTAATATTTGCAGCTATGGCGACAAATTACTGCTTGACTACACATCTGACACGTAACCGATGTGCTCTCCAAACAACAACACTTGCATTTCAGAACATGTCTTTCACACATGTCTACAAAATCACCTTCACCTTCAAATACAGCTTCCTTGCGACTGACAGAGACGTAGGCAAAGTTTAAAGTTGCTATTTCCATTAAATCTCGTTAATCAGAAAAACGGTAATTTACACCTGCAGCGGAACAAAACTCCGATCCGCCCAGCGTCTGGCTCGAACCCACGACGATGGGATTAAGAGTTTGACGCTCTACCGACTGAGCTAGCCGGCTACCTCGGTGAATTCCTGCCGGGTAGCACGTCACACAGTACTCGTTTGGGTTGGGTGGCCCCATACAGAATCTCTCCATGATGCCTAATGTTTTCCTAACGTCACACTCGTCACGTACTTCACTTTTATGTCATAATCCTTTCTGAGAGGTAGAGAAATTGCATGACAACATGCAGAGCTAGTGGCGTCAAAATTAACGCACATACTTTATGTGACTCAAAAGCCGAACGAGTTACTTTCCGACGTTGTTTTAGATGTGCAAGTGATAGTCAAAACTCGCTGTGTCGGCACTCTGCCTACTTTTTCACTAGTTAACACCGGTCTTGTTGTGTGTGTTTCAAGCTCAAGAGCATCTCCAAGCAAAAAATGGTCAACAGCAACATTCAGACGGTTTCGTACTGCTCAATTGCTACATTAAAACGTTATGTTTCTTTTTCAGAACTGGAAAAACACAAGTGTGACAGCATTCGAACCTGTAATCTTCAGATCCGAAGTCCGACGCCTTATCCATTAGGCCACACGGTCACTGTCGACCAACATTTACATGTATGCGACTCATCTCGAAACGCTCACACCCCTTAGGATTTGTGTTTTCGTTCTACACAGCCGCTGCCCCTTGCTCTTTCCCACCCATTCGTTACATTCAACCTCTGACGAGACCGACCAAATATAGACTGAGAAACAAGACCACACACTTTGTGCATTCGGAATCGAAGGCAGGGCGACCCTCGCCGCATTTGCTACGATTGCCATTTGCTACTTCTGCTGAAGCGGCGGCGGCGGCGACGACGACGACGACGACGACGACGACGACGAATATCGCGAGAGGCTCTGAGATATGTGAGAAATACATCTATAAAATGTAATTCAGACTGCCTCGTCCCACCTTATGCTGTACCGCTTTGGCAAATGCTTTATCTGCGCCATTCGCCTTAATCGCATCTGAGAGTGATTCTTAAAAAAACGCCTGTCGCTAATTGTTCGTCATCACAGGTTCTGTTTGCTATACGGCCACGACGCGCAACTGATTTCCAAAATTCATCTTTCTCCTGTGAGGATGGAACTTACGACCCCTGGTTTATTAGACCAGTGCTCTACCACTGAGCTAAAGAGGCGCGGCCTAGCGGTACTCTTGGGTACTTCGTCCTTACGGTCGTCTGCATCATCAGACTTTAGCTGACAACACTTCATATTACCGGCTAATATTTGCAGCTATGGCGACAAATTACTGCTTGACTACACATCTGACACGTAACCGATGTGCTCTCCAAACAACAACACTTGCATTTCAGAACATGTCTTTCACACATGTCTACAAAATCACCTTCACCTTCAAATACAGCTTCCTTGCGACTGACAGAGACGTAGGCAAAGTTTAAAGTTGCTATTTCCATTAAATCTCGTTAATCAGAAAAACGGTAATTTACACCTGCAGCGGAACAAAACTCCGATCCGCCCAGCGTCTGGCTCGAACCCACGACCCTGGGATTAAGAGTTTGACGCTCTAGCGACTGAGCTAGCCGGCTACCTCGGTGAATACCTGCCGGGTAGCACGTCACACAGTACTCGTTTGGGTTGGGTGGCCCCATACAGAATCTCTCCATGATGCCTAATGTTTTCCTAACGTCACACTCGTCACGTACTTCACGTTTATGTCATAATCCTTTCTGAGAGGTAAAGAAATTGCATGACAACATGCAGAGCTAGTGGCGTCAAAATTAACGCACATACTTTATGTGACTCAAAAGCCGAACGAGTTACTTTCCGACGTTGTTTTAGATGTGCAAGTGATAGTCAAAACTCGCTGTGTCGGCACTCTGCCTACTTTTTCACTAGTTAACACCGGTCTTGTTGTGTGTGTTTCAAGCTCAATAGCATCTCCAAGCAAAAAATGGTCAACAGCAACATTCAGACGGTTTCGTACTGCTCAATTGCTACATTAAAACGTTATGTTTCTTTTTCAGAACTGGAAAAACACAAGTGTGACAGCATTCGAACCTGTAATCTTCAGATCCGAAGTCCGACGCCTTATCCATTAGGCCACACGGTAACTGACGAACAACATTTACATGTATACGACTCATCTCTAAACGCTCACACCCCTTAGGATTTGTGTTTTCGTTCTACACAGCCGCTGCCCCTTGCTCTTTCCCACCCATTCGTTACATTCAACCTCTGACGAGACCGACCAAATATAGACTGAGAAACAAGACCACACACTTTGTGCATTCGGAATCGAAGGCAGGGCGACCCTCGCCGCATTTGCTACGATTGCCATTTGCTACTTCTGCAGAAGCGGCGGCGGCGGCGACGACGACGACGACGACGACGACGACGACGAATATCGCGAGAGGCTCTGAGATATGTGAGAAATACATCTATAAAATGTAATTCAGACTGCCTCGTCCCACCCTATGCTGTACCGCTTTGGCAAATGCTTTATCTGCGCCATTCGCCTTAATCGCATCTGAGAGTGATTCTTAAAAAAACGCCTGTCGCTAATTGTTCGTCATCACAGGTTCTGTTTGCTGTACGGCCACGACGCGCAACTGATTTCCAAAATTCATCTTTCTCCTGTGAGGATGGAACTTACGACCCCTGGTTTATTAGACCAGTGCTCTACCACTGAGCTAAAGAGGCGCGGCCTAGCGGTACTCTTGGGTACTTCGTCCTTACGGTCGTCTGCATCATCAGACTTTAGCTGACAACACTTCATATTACCGGCTAATATTTGCAGCTATGGCGACAAATTACTGCTTGACTGCACATCTGACACGTAACCGATGTGCTCTCCAAACAACAACACTTGCATTTCAGAACATGTCTTTCACACATGTCTACAAAATCACCTTCACCTTCAAATACAGCTTCCTTGCGACTGACAGAGACGTAGGCAAAGTTTAAAGTTGCTATTTCCATTAAATCTCGTTAATCAGAAAAACGGTAATTTACACCTGCAGCGGAACAAAACTCCGATCCGCCCAGCGTCTGGCTCGAACCCACGACCCTGGGATTAAGAGTTTGACGCTCTACCGACTGAGCTAGCCGGCTACCTCGGTGAATTCCTGCCGGGTAGCACGTCACACAGTACTCGTTTGGGTTGGGTGGCCCCATACAGAATCTCTCCATGATGCCTAATGTTTTCCTAACGTCACACTCGTCACGTACTTCACTTTTATGTCATAATCCTTTCTGAGAGGTAGAGAAATTGCATGACAACATGCAGAGCTAGTGGCGTCAAAATTAACGCACATACTTTATGTGACTCAAAAGCCGAACGAGTTACTTTCCGACGTTGTTTTAGATGTGCAAGTGATAGTCAAAACTCGCTGTGTCGGCACTCTGCCTACTTTTTCACTAGTTAACACCGGTCTTGTTGTGTGTGTTTCAAGCTCAAGAGCATCTCCAAGCAAAAAATGGTCAACAGCAACATTCAGACGGTTTCGTACTGCTCAATTGCTACATTAAAACGTTATGTTTCTTTTTCAGAACTGGAAAAACACATGTGTGACAGCATTCGAACCTGTAATCTTCAGATCCGAAGTCCGACGCCTTATCCATTAGGCCACACGGTCACTGTCGACCAACATTTACATGTATGCGACTCATCTCGAAACGCTCACACCCCTTAGGATTTGTGTTTTCGTTCTACACAGCCGCTGCCCCTTGCTCTTTCCCACCCATTCGTTACATTCAACCTCTGACGAGACCGACCAAATATAGACTGAGAAACAAGACCACACACTTTGTGCATTCGGAATCGAAGGCAGGGCGACCCTCGCCGCATTTGCTACGATTGCCATTTGCTACTTCTGCAGAAGCGGCGGCGGCGACGACGACGACGACGACGACGACGAATATCGCGAGAGGCTCTGAGATATGTGAGAAATACATCTATAAAATGTAATTCAGACTGCCTCGTCCCACCTTATGCTGTACCGCTTTGGCAAATGCTTTATCTGCGCCATTCGCCTTAATCGCATCTGAGAGTGATTCTTAAAAAAACGCCTGTCGCTAATTGTTCGTCATCACAGGTTCTGTTTGCTATACGGCCACGACGCGCAACTGATTTCCAAAATTCATCTTTCTCCTGTGAGGATGGAACTTACGACCCCTGGTTTATTAGACCAGTGCTCTACCACTGAGCTAAAGAGGCGCGGCCTAGCGGTACTCTTGGGTACTTCGTCCTTACGGTCGTCTGCATCATCAGACTTTAGCTGACAACACTTCATATTACCGGCTAATATTTGCAGCTATGGCGACAAATTACTGCTTGACTACACATCTGACACGTAACCGATGTGCTCTCCAAACAACAACACTTGCATTTCAGAACATGTCTTTCACACATGTCTACAAAATCACCTTCACCTTCAAATACAGCTTCCTTGCGACTGACAGAGACGTAGGCAAAGTTTAAAGTTGCTATTTCCATTAAATCTCGTTAATCAGAAAAACGGTAATTTACACCTGCAGCGGAACAAAACTCCGATCCGCCCAGCGTCTGGCTCGAACCCACGACCCTGGGATTAAGAGTTTGACGCTCTACCGACTGAGCTAGCCGGCTACCTCGGTGAATTCCTGCCGGGTAGCACGTCACACAGTACTCGTTTGGGTTGGGTGGCCCCATACAGAATCTCTCCATGATGCCTAATGTTTTCCTAACGTCACACTCGTCACGTACTTCACTTTTATGTCATAATCCTTTCTGAGAGGTAGAGAAATTGCATGACAACATGCAGAGCTAGTGGCGTCAAAATTAACGCACATACTTTATGTGACTCAAAAGCCGAACGAGTTACTTTCCGACGTTGTTTTAGATGTGCAAGTGATAGTCAAAACTCGCTGTGTCGGCACTCTGCCTACTTTTTCACTAGTTAACACCGGTCTTGTTGTGTGTGTTTCAAGCTCAAGAGCATCTCCAAGCAAAAAATGGTCAACAGCAACATTCAGACGTTTTCGTACTGCTCAATTGCTACATTAAAACGTTATGTTTCTTTTTCAGAACTGGAAAAACAGAAGTGTGACAGCATTCGAACCTGTAATCTTCAGATCCGAAGTCCGACGCCTTATCCATTAGGCCACACGGTCACTGTCGACCAACATTTACATGTATGCGACTCATCTCGAAACGCTCACACCCCTTAGGATTTGTGTTTTCGTTCTACACAGCCGCTGCCCCTTGCTCTTTCCCACCCATTCGTTACATTCAACCTCTGACGAGACCGACCAAATATAGACTGAGAAACAAGACCACACACTTTGTGCATTCGGAATCGAAGGCAGGGCGACCCTCGCCGCATTTGCTACGATTGCCATTTGCTACTTCTGCTGAAGCGGCGGCGACGACGACGACGACGACGACGACGACGAATATCGCGAGAGGCTCTGAGATATGTGAGAAATACATCTATAAAATGTAATTCAGACTGCCTCGTCCCACCTTATGCTGTACCGCTTTGGCAAATGCTTTATCTGCGCCATTCGCCTTAATCGCATCTGAGAGTGATTCTTAAAAAAACGCCTGTCGCTAATTGTTCGTCATCACAGGTTCTGTTTGCTATACGGCCACGACGCGCAACTGATTTCCAAAATTCATCTTTCTCCTGTGAGGATGGAACTTACGACCCCTGGTTTATTAGACCAGTGCTCTACCACTGAGCTAAAGAGGCGCGGCCTAGCGGTACTCTTGGGTACTTCGTCCTTACGGTCGTCTGCATCATCAGACTTTAGCTGACAACACTTCATATTACCGGCTAATATTTGCAGCTATGGCGACAAATTACTGCTTGACTACACATCTGACACGTAACCGATGTGCTCTCCAAACAACAACACTTGCATTTCAGAACATGTATTTCACACATGTCTACAAAATCACCTTCACCTTCAAATACAGCTTCCTTGCGACTGACAGAGACGTAGGCAAAGTTTAAAGTTGCTATTTCCATTAAATCTCGTTAATCAGAAAAACGGTAATTTACACCTGCAGCGGAACAAAACTCCGATCCGCCCAGCGTCTGGCTCGAACCCACGACCCTGGGATTAAGAGTTTGACGCTCTAGCGACTGAGCTAGCCGGCTACCTCGGTGAATACCTGCCGGGTAGCACGTCACACAGTACTCGTTTGGGTTGGGTGGCCCCATACAGAATCTCTCCATGATGCCTAATGTTTTCCTAACGTCACACTCGTCACGTACTTCACGTTTATGTCATAATCCTTTCTGAGAGGTAAAGAAATTGCATGACAACATGCAGAGCTAGTGGCGTCAAAATTAACGCACATACTTTATGTGACTCAAAAGCCGAACGAGTTACTTTCCGACGTTGTTTTAGATGTGCAAGTGATAGTCAAAACTCGCTGTGTCGGCACTCTGCCTACTTTTTCACTAGTTAACACCGGTCTTGTTGTGTGTGTTTCAAGCTCAAGAGCATCTCCAAGCAAAAAATGGTCAACAGCAACATTCAGACGGTTTCGTACTGCTCAATTGCTACATTAAAACGTTATGTTTCTTTTTCAGAACTGGAAAAACACAAGTGTGACAGCATTCGAACCTGTAATCTTCAGATCCGAAGTCCGACGCCTTATCCATTAGGCCACACGGTCACTGACGAACAACATTTACATGTATACGACTCATCTCTAAACGCTCACACCCCTTAGGATTTGTGTTTTCGTTCTACACAGCCGCTGCCCCTTGCTCTTTCCCACCCATTCGTTACATTCAACCTCTGACGAGACCGACCAAATATAGACTGAGAAACAAGACCACACAATTTGTGCATTCGGAATCGAAGGCAGGGCGACCCTCGCCGCATTTGCTACGATTGCCATTTGCTACAGCGGCGGCGGCGGCGACGACGACGACGACGACGACGACGACGACGACGAATATCGCGAGAGGCTCTGAGATATGTGAGAAATACATCTATAAAATGTAATTCAGACTGCCTCGTCCCACCTTATGCTGTATCGCTTTGGCAAATGCTTTATCTGCGCCATTCGCCTTAATCGCATCTGAGAGTGATTCTTAAAAAAACGCCTGTCGCTAATTGTTCGTCAACACAGGTACTGTTTGCTATACGGCCACGACGCGCAACTGATTTCCAAAATTCATCTTTCTCCTGTGAGGATGGAACTTACGACCCCTGGTTTATTAGACCAGTGCCCTACCACTGAGCTAAACAGGCGCGGCCTAGCGATACTCTTGGGTACTTCGTCCTTACGGTCGTCTGCATCATCAGACTTTAGCTGACAACACTTCATATTACCGGCTAATATTTGCAGCTATGGCGACAAATTACTGCTTGGCTACACATCTGACACGTAACCGATGTGCTCTCCAAACAACAACACTTGCATTTCAGAACATGTCTTTCACACATGTCTACAAAATCACCTTCACCTTCAAATACAGCTTCCTTGCGACTGACAGAGACGTAGGCAAAGTTTAAAGTTGCTATTTCCATTAAATCTCGTTAATCAGAAAAACGGTAATTTACACCTGCAGCGGAACAAAATTCCGTTCCGCCCAGCGTCTGGCTCGAACTCACGACCCTGGGATTAAGAGTCTGACGCTCTACCGACTGAGCTAGCCGGCTACCTCGGTGAATACCTGCCGGGTAGCACGTCACACAGTACTCGTTTGGGTTGGGTGGTCCCATACAGAATCTCTCCATGATGCCTAATGTTTTCCTAACGTCACACTCGTCACGTACTTCACTTTTATGTCATAATCATTTCTGAGAGGTAAAGAAATTGCATGACAACATGCAGAGCTAGTGGCGTCAAAATTAACGCACATACTTTATGTGACTCAAATGCCGAACGAGTTACTTTCCGACGTTGTTTTAGATGTGCAAGTGATAGTCAAAACTCGCTGTGTCGGCACTCTGCCTACTTTTTCGCTAGTTAACACCGGTCTTGTTGTGTGTGTTTCAAGCTCAAGAGCATCTCCAAGCAAAAAAAATGGTCAACAGCAACATTCAGACGGTTTCGTACTGCTCAATTGCTACATTAAAACGTTATGTTTCTTTTTCAGAACTGGAAAAACACAAGTGTGACAGCATTCGAACCTGTAATCTTCAGATCCGAAGTCCGACGCCTTATCCATTAGGCCACACGGTCACTGACGACCAACATTTACATGTATACGTCTCATCTCGAAACGCTCACACCCCTGAGGATTTGTGTTTTCGTTCTACACAGCCGCTGCCCCTTGCTCTTTCCCACCCATTCGTTACATTCAACCTCTGACGAGACCGACCAAATATAGACTGAGAAACAAGACCACACACTTTGTGCATTCGGAATCGAAGGCAGGGCGACCCTCGCCGCATTTGCTACGATTGCCATTTGCTACTTCTGCAGAAGCGGCGGCGGCGACGACGACGACGACGACGACGACGAATATCGCGAGAGGCTCTGAGATATGTGAGAAATACATCTATAAAATGTAATTCAGACTGCCTCGTCCCACCTTATGCTGTACCGCTTTGGCAAATGCTTTATCTGCGCCATTCGCCTTAATCGCATCTGAGAGTGATTCTTAAAAAAACGCCTGTCGCTAATTGTTCGTCATCACAGGTACTGTTTGCTATACGGCCACGACGCGCAACTGATTTCCAAAATTCATCATTCTCCTGTGAGGATGGAACTTACGACCCCTGGTTTATTAGACCAGTGCTCTACCACTGAGCTAAAGAGGCGCGGCCTAGCGGTACTCTTGGGTACTTCGTCCTTACGGTCGTCTGCATCATCAGACTTTAGCTGACAACACTTCATATTACCGGCTAATATTTGCAGCTATGGCGACAAATTACTGCTTGGCTACACATCTGACACGTAACCGATGTGCTCTCCAAACAACAACACTTGCATTTCAGAACATGTCTTTCACACATGTCTACAAAATCACCTTCACCTTCAAATACAGCTTCCTTGCGACTGACAGAGACGTAGGCAAAGTTTAAAGTTGCTATTTCCATTAAATCTCGTTAATCAGAAAAACGGTAATTTACACCTGCAGTGGAACAAAACTCCGTTCCGCCCAGCGTCTGGCTCGAACCCACGACCCTGGGATTAAGAGTCTGACGCTCTACCTACTGAGCTAGCCTGCTACCTCGGTGAATACCTGCCGGGTAGCACGTCACACTGTACTCGTTTGGGTTGGGTGGTCCCATACAGAATCTCTCCATGATGCCTAATGTTTTCCTAACGTCACACTCGTCACGTACTTCACTTTTATGTCATAATCCTTTCTGAGAGGTAAAGAAATTGCATGACAACATGCAGATCTAGTGGCGTCAAAATTAACACACATACTTTATGTGACTCAAAAGCCGAACGAGTTACTTTCCGACGTTGTTTTAGATGTGCAAGTGATAGTCAAAACTCGCTGTGTCGGCACTCTGCCGACCATTTCGATAGTTAACACCGGTCTTGTTGTGTGTGTTTCAAGCTCAAGAGCATCTCCAAGCAAAAAATGGTCAACAGCAACATTCAGACGGTTTCGTACTGCTCAATTGCTACATTAAAACGTTATGTTTCTTTTTCAGAACTGGAAAAACACAAGCGTGACAGGATTCGAACCTGTAATCTTCAGATCCAAAGTCCTACCCCTTATCCATTAGGCTACACGGTCACTGACGACCAACATTTACATGTATACGACTCATATCGAAACGCTCACACCCCTGAGGATTTGCGTTTTCGTTCTACACAGCCGCTGCCCCTTGCTCTTTCCCACCCATTCGTTACATTCAACCTCTGACGAGACCGACCAAATATAGACTGAGAAACAAGACCACACACTTTGTGCATTCGGAATCGAAGGTAGGGCGACCCTCGCCGCATTTGCTACGATTGCCATTTGCTACTTCTGCAGAAGCGGCGGCGGCGGCGACGACGACGACGACGACGACGAATATCGCGAGAGGCTCTGAGATATGTGAGAAATACATCTATAAAATGTAATTCAGACTGCCTCGTCAAACCTTATGCTGTACCGCTTTGGCAAATGCTTTATCTGCGCCATTCGCCTTAATCGCATCTGAGAGTGATTCTTAAAAAAACGCCTGTCGCTAATTGTTCGTCATCACAGGTACTGTTTGCTATACGGCCACGACGCGCAACTGATTTCCAAAATTCATCTTTCTCCTGTGAGGATGGAACTTACGACCCCTGGTTTATTAGACCAGTGCTCTACCACTGAGCTAAAGAGGCGCGGCCTAGCGGTACTCTTGGGTACTTCGTCCTTACGGTCGTCTGCATCATCAGACTTTAGCTGACAACACTTCATATTACCGGCTAATATTTGCAGCTATGGCGACAAATTACTGCTTGGCTACACATCTGACACGTAACCGATGTGCTCTCCAAACAACAACACTTGCATTTCAGAACATGTCTTTCACACATGTCTACAAAATCACCTTCACCTTCAAATACAGCTTCCTTGCGACTGACAGAGACGTAGGCAAAGTTTAAAGTTGCTATTTCCATTAAATCTCGTTAATCAGAAAAACGGTAATTTACACCTGCAGTGGAACAAAACTCCGTTCCGCCCAGCGTCTGGCTCGAACCCACGACCCTGGGATTAAGAGTCTGACGCTCTACCTACTGAGCTAGCCTGCTACCTCGGTGAATACCTGCCGGGTAGCACGTCACACTGTACTCGTTTGGGTTGGGTGGTCCCATACAGAATCTCTCCATGATGCCTAATGTTTTCCTAACGTCACACTCGTCACGTACTTCACTTTTATGTCATAATCCTTTCTGAGAGGTAAAGAAATTGCATGACAACATGCAGATCTAGTGGCGTCAAAATTAACACACATACTTTATGTGACTCAAAAGCCGAACGAGTTACTTTCCGACGTTGTTTTAGATGTGCAAGTGATAGTCAAAACTCGCTGTGTCGGCACTCTGCCGACCATTTCGATAGTTAACACCGGTCTTGTTGTGTGTGTTTCAAGCTCAAGAGCATCTCCAAGCAAAAAATGGTCAACAGCAACATTCAGACGGTTTCGTACTGCTCAATTGCTACATTAAAACGTTATGTTTCTTTTTCAGAACTGGAAAAACACAAGTGTGACAGCATTCGAACCTGTAATCTTCAGATCCGAAGTCCGACGCCTTATCCATTAGGCCACACGGTCACTGACGAACAACATTTACATGTATACGACTCATCTCTAAACGCTCACACCCCTTAGGATTTGTGTTTTCGTTCTACACAGCCGCTGCCCCTTGCTCTTTCCCACCCATTCGTTACATTCAACCTCTGACGAGACCGACCAAATATAGACTGAGAAACAAGACCACACACTTTGTGCATTCGGAATCGAAGGCAGGGCGACCCTCGCCGCATTTGCTACGATTGCCATTTGCTACAGCGGCGGCGGCGGCGACGACGACGACGACGACGACGACGACGACGACGAATATCGCGAGAGGCTCTGAGATATGTGAGAAATACATCTATAAAATGTAATTCAGACTGCCTCGTCCCACCTTATGCTGTATCGCTTTGGCAAATGCTTTATCTGCGCCATTCGCCTTAATCGCATCTGAGAGTGATTCTTAAAAAAACGCCTGTCGCTAATTGTTCGTCATCACAGGTACTGTTTGCTATACGGCCACGACGCGCAACTGATTTCCAAAATTCATCTTTTTCCTGTGAGGATGGAACTTACGACCCCTGGTTTATTAGACCAGTGCTCTACCACTGAGCTAAAGAGGCGCGGCCTAGCGGTACTCTTGGGTACTTCGTCCTTACGGTCGTCTGCATCATCAGACTTTAGCTGACAACACTTCATATTACCGGCTAATATTTGCAGCTATGGCGACAAATTACTGCTTGGCTACACATCTGACACGTAACCGATGTGCTCTCCAAACAACAACACTTGCATTTCAGAACATGTCTTTCACACATGTCTACAAAATCACCTTCACCTTCAAATACAGCTTCCTTGCGACTGACAGAGACGTAGGCAAAGTTTAAAGTTGCTATTTCCATTAAATCTCGTTAATCAGAAAAACGGTAATTTACACCTGCAGCGGAACAAAATTCCGTTCCGCCCAGCGTCTGGCTCGAACTCACGACCCTGGGATTAAGAGTCTGACGCTCTACCGACTGAGCTAGCCGGCTACCTCGGTGAATACCTGCCGGGTAGCACGTCACACAGTACTCGTTTGGGTTGGGTGGTCCCATACAGAATCTCTCCATGATGCCTAATGTTTTCCTAACGTCACACTCGTCACGTACTTCACTTTTATGTCATAATCATTTCTGAGAGGTAAAGAAATTGCATGACAACATGCAGAGCTAGTGGCGTCAAAATTAACGCACATACTTTATGTGACTCAAATGCCGAACGAGTTACTTTCCGACGTTGTTTTAGATGTGCAAGTGATAGTCAAAACTCGCTGTGTCGGCACTCTGCCTACTTTTTCGCTAGTTAACACCGGTCTTGTTGTGTGTGTTTCAAGCTCAAGAGCATCTCCAAGCAAAAAAAATGGTCAACAGCAACATTCAGACGGTTTCGTACTGCTCAATTGCTACATTAAAACGTTATGTTTCTTTTTCAGAACTGGAAAAACAGAAGTGTGACAGCATTCGAACCTGTAATCTTCAGATCCGAAGTCCGACGCCTTATCCATTAGGCCACACGGTCACTGACGACCAACATTTACATGTATACGTCTCATCTCGAAACGCTCACACCCCTGAGGATTTGTGTTTTCGTTCTACACAGCCGCTGCCCCTTGCTCTTTCCCACCCATTCGTTACATTCAACCTCTGACGAGACCGACCAAATATAGACTGAGAAACAAGACCACACACTTTGTGCATTCGGAATCGAAGGCAGGGCGACCCTCGCCGCATTTGCTACGATTGCCATTTGCTACTTCTGCAGAAGCGGCGGCGGCGACGACGACGACGACGACGACGACGAATATCGCGAGAGGCTCTGAGATATGTGAGAAATACATCTATAAAATGTAATTCAGACTGCCTCGTCCCACCTTATGCTGTACCGCTTTGGCAAATGCTTTATCTGCGCCATTCGCCTTAATCGCATCTGAGAGTGATTCTTAAAAAAACGCCTGTCGCTAATTGTTCGTCATCACAGGTACTGTTTGCTATACGGCCACGACGCGCAACTGATTTCCAAAATTCATCATTCTCCTGTGAGGATGGAACTTACGACCCCTGGTTTATTAGACCAGTGCTCTACCACTGAGCTAAAGAGGCGCGGCCTAGCGGTACTCTTGGGTACTTCGTCCTTACGGTCGTCTGCATCATCAGACTTTAGCTGACAACACTTCATATTACCGGCTAATATTTGCAGCTATGGCGACAAATTACTGCTTGGCTACACATCTGACACGTAACCGATGTGCTCTCCAAACAACAACACTTGCATTTCAGAACATGTCTTTCACACATGTCTACAAAATCACCTTCACCTTCAAATACAGCTTCCTTGCGACTGACAGAGACGTAGGCAAAGTTTAAAGTTGCTATTTCCATTAAATCTCGTTAATCAGAAAAACGGTAATTTACACCTGCAGTGGAACAAAACTCCGTTCCGCCCAGCGTCTGGCTCGAACCCACGACCCTGGGATTAAGAGTCTGACGCTCTACCTACTGAGCTAGCCTGCTACCTCGGTGAATACCTGCCGGGTAGCACGTCACACTGTACTCGTTTGGGTTGGGTGGTCCCATACAGAATCTCTCCATGATGCCTAATGTTTTCCTAACGTCACACTCGTCACGTACTTCACTTTTATGTCATAATCCTTTCTGAGAGGTAAAGAAATTGCATGACAACATGCAGATCTAGTGGCGTCAAAATTAACACACATACTTTATGTGACTCAAAAGCCGAACGAGTTACTTTCCGACGTTGTTTTAGATGTGCAAGTGATAGTCAAAACTCGCTGTGTCGGCACTCTGCCGACCATTTCGATAGTTAACACCGGTCTTGTTGTGTGTGTTTCAAGCTCAAGAGCATCTCCAAGCAAAAAATGGTCAACAGCAACATTCAGACGGTTTCGTACTGCTCAATTGCTACATTAAAACGTTATGTTTCTTTTTCAGAACTGGAAAAACACAAGTGTGACAGCATTCGAACCTGTAATCTTCAGATCCGAAGTCCGACGCCTTATCCATTAGGCCACACGGTCACTGACGAACAACATTTACATGTATACGACTCATCTCTAAACGCTCACACCCCTTAGGATTTGTGTTTTCGTTCTACACAGCCGCTGCCCCTTGCTCTTTCCCACCCATTCGTTACATTCAACCTCTGACGAGACCGACCAAATATAGACTGAGAAACAAGACCACACACTTTGTGCATTCGGAATCGAAGGCAGGGCGACCCTCGCCGCATTTGCTACGATTGCCATTTGCTACAGCGGCGGCGGCGGCGACGACGACGACGACGACGACGACGACGACGACGACGACGAATATCGCGAGAGGCTCTGAGATATGTGAGAAATACATCTATAAAATGTAATTCAGACTGCCTCGTCCCACCTTATGCTGTATCGCTTTGGCAAATGCTTTATCTGCGCCATTCGCCTTAATCGCATCTGAGAGTGATTCTTAAAAAAACGCCTGTCGCTAATTGTTCGTCATCACAGGTACTGTTTGCTATACGGCCACGACGCGCAACTGATTTCCAAAATTCATCTTTCTCCTGTGAGGATGGAACTTACGACCCCTGGTTTATTAGACCAGTGCTCTACCACTGAGCTAAAGAGGCGCGGCCTAGCGGTACTCTTGGGTACTTCGTCCTTACGGTCGTCTGCATCATCAGACTTTAGCTGACAACACTTCATATTACCGGCTAATATTTGCAGCTATGGCGACAAATTACTGCTTGGCTACACATCTGACACGTAACCGATGTGCTCTCCAAACAACAACACTTGCATTTCAGAACATGTCTTTCACACATGTCTACAAAATCACCTTCACCTTCAAATACAGCTTCCTTGCGACTGACAGAGACGTAGGCAAAGTTTAAAGTTGCTATTTCCATTAAATCTCGTTAATCAGAAAAACGGTAATTTACACCTGCAGCGGAACAAAATTCCGTTCCGCCCAGCGTCTGGCTCGAACTCACGACCCTGGGATTAAGAGTCTGACGCTCTACCGACTGAGCTAGCCGGCTACCTCGGTGAATACCTGCCGGGTAGCACGTCACACAGTACTCGTTTGGGTTGGGTGGTCCCATACAGAATCTCTCCATGATGCCTAATGTTTTCCTAACGTCACACTCGTCACGTACTTCACTTTTATGTCATAATCATTTCTGAGAGGTAAAGAAATTGCATGACAACATGCAGAGCTAGTGGCGTCAAAATTAACGCACATACTTTATGTGACTCAAATGCCGAACGAGTTACTTTCCGACGTTGTTTTAGATGTGCAAGTGATAGTCAAAACTCGCTGTGTCGGCACTCTGCCTACTTTTTCGCTAGTTAACACCGGTCTTGTTGTGTGTGTTTCAAGCTCAAGAGCATCTCCAAGCAAAAAAAATGGTCAACAGCAACATTCAGACGGTTTCGTACTGCTCAATTGCTACATTAAAACGTTATGTTTCTTTTTCAGAACTGGAAAAACAGAAGTGTGACAGCATTCGAACCTGTAATCTTCAGATCCGAAGTCCGACGCCTTATCCATTAGGCCACACGGTCACTGACGACCAACATTTACATGTATACGTCTCATCTCGAAACGCTCACACCCCTGAGGATTTGTGTTTTCGTTCTACACAGCCGCTGCCCCTTGCTCTTTCCCACCCATTCGTTACATTCAACCTCTGACGAGACCGACCAAATATAGACTGAGAAACAAGACCACACACTTTGTGCATTCGGAATCGAAGGCAGGGCGACCCTCGCCGCATTTGCTACGATTGCCATTTGCTACTTCTGCAGAAGCGGCGGCGGCGACGACGACGACGACGACGACGACGAATATCGCGAGAGGCTCTGAGATATGTGAGAAATACATCTATAAAATGTAATTCAGACTGCCTCGTCCCACCTTATGCTGTACCGCTTTGGCAAATGCTTTATCTGCGCCATTCGCCTTAATCGCATCTGAGAGTGATTCTTAAAAAAACGCCTGTCGCTAATTGTTCGTCATCACAGGTACTGTTTGCTATACGGCCACGACGCGCAACTGATTTCCAAAATTCATCATTCTCCTGTGAGGATGGAACTTACGACCCCTGGTTTATTACACCAGTGCTCTACCACTGAGCTAAAGAGGCGCGGCCTAGCGGTACTCTTGGGTACTTCGTCCTTACGGTCGTCTGCATCATCAGACTTTAGCTGACAACACTTCATATTACCGGCTAATATTTGCAGCTATGGTGACAAATTACTGCTTGGCTACACATCTGACACGTAACCGATGTGCTCTCCAAACAACAACACTTGCATTTCAGAACATGTCTTTCACACATGTCTACAAAATCACCTTCACCTTCAAATACAGCTTCCTTGCGACTGACAGAGACGTAGGCAAAGTTTAAAGTTGCTATTTCCATTAAATCTCGTTAATCAGAAAAACGGTAATTTACACCTGCAGTGGAACAAAACTCAGCGTCTGGCTCGAACCCACGACCCTGGGATTAAGAGTCTGACGCTCTACCTACTGAGCTAGCCTGCTACCTCGGTGAATACCTGCCGGGTAGCACGTCACACTGTACTCGTTTGGGTTGGGTGGTCCCATACAGAATCTCTCCATGATGCCTAATGTTTTCCTAACGTCACACTCGTCACGTACTTCACTTTTATGTCATAATCCTTTCTGAGAGGTAAAGAAATTGCATGACAACATGCAGATCTAGTGGCGTCAAAATTAACACACATACTTTATGTGACTCAAAAGCCGAACGAGTTACTTTCCGACGTTGTTTTAGATGTGCAAGTGATAGTCAAAACTCGCTGTGTCGGCACTCTGCCGACCATTTCGATAGTTAACACCGGTCTTGTTGTGTGTGTTTCAAGCTCAAGAGCATCTCCAAGCAAAAAATGGTCAACAGCAACATTCAGACGGTTTCGTACTGCTCAATTGCTACATTAAAACGTTATGTTTCTTTTTCAGAACTGGAAAAACACAAGCGTGACAGGATTCGAACCTGTAATCTTCAGATCCAAAGTCCTACGCCTTATCCATTAGGCTACACGGTCACTGACGACCAACATTTACATGTATACGACTCATATCGAAACGCTCACACCCCTGAGGATTTGCGTTTTCGTTCTACACAGCCGCTGCCCCTTGCTCTTTCCCACACATTCGTTACATTCAACCTCTGACGAGACCGACCAAATATAGACTGAGAAACAAGACCACACACTTTGTGCATTCGGAATCGAAGGTAGGGCGACCCTCGCCGCATTTGCTACGATTGCCATTTGCTACTTCTGCAGAAGCGGCGGCGGCGGCGACGACGGCGACGACGACGACGACGAATATCGCGAGAGGCTCTGAGATATGTGAGAAATACATCTATAAAATGTAATTCAGACTGCCTCGTCCCACCTGATGGTGTACCGCTTTGGCAAATGCTTTATCTGCGCCATTCGCCTTAATCGCATCTGAGAGTGATTCTTAAAAAAACGCCTGTCGCTAATTGTTCGTCATCACAGGTACTGTTTGCTATACGGCCACGACGCGCAACTGATTTCCAAAATTCATCTTTCTCCTGTGAGGATGGAACTTACGACCCCTGGTTTATTAGACCAGTGCTCTACCACTGAGCTAAAGAGGCGCGGCCTAGCGGTACTCTTGGGTACTTCGTCCTTACGGTCGTCTGCATCATCAGACTTTAGCTGACAACACTTCATATTACCGGCTAATATTTGCAGCTATGGCGACAAATTACTGCTTGGCTACACATCTGACACGTAACCGATGTGCTCTCCAAACAACAACACTTGCATTTCAGAACATGTCTTTCACACATGTCTACAAAATCACCTTCACCTTCAAATACAGCTTCCTTGCGACTGACAGAGACGTAGGCAAAGTTTAAAGTTGCTATTTCCATTAAATCTCGTTAATCAGAAAAACGGTAATTTACACCTGCAGCGGAACAAAATTCCGTTCCGCCCAGCGTCTGGCTCGAACTCACGACCCTGGGATTAAGAGTCTGACGCTCTACCGACTGAGCTAGCCGGCTACCTCGGTGAATACCTGCCGGGTAGCACGTCACACAGTACTCGTTTGGGTTGGGTGGTCCCATACAGAATCTCTCCATGATGCCTAATGTTTTCCTAACGTCACACTCGTCACGTACTTCACTTTTATGTCATAATCCTTTCTGAGAGGTAAAGAAATTGCATGACAACATGCAGAGCTAGTGGCGTCAAAATTAACGCACATACTTTATGTGACTCAAATGCCGAACGAGTTACTTTCCGACGTTGTTTTAGATGTGCAAGTGATAGTCAAAAATCGCTGTGTCGGCACTCTGCCGACTTTTTCGCTAGTTAACACCGGTCTTGTTGTGTGTGTTTCAAGCTCAAGAGCATCTCCAAGCAAACAATGGTTAACAGCAACATTCAGACGGTTTCGTACTGCTCAATTGCTACATTAAAAAGTTATGTTTCTTTTTCAGAACTGGAAAAACACAAGCGTGACAGCATTCGAACCTGTAATCTTCAGATCCGAAGTCCTACGCCTTATCCATTAGGCTACACGGTCACTGACGACCAACATTTACATGTATACGACTCATCTCGAAACGCTCACACCCCTGAGGATTTGCGTTTTCGTTCTACACAGCCGCTGCCCCTTGCTCTTTCCCACCCATTCGTTACATTCAACCTCTGACGTGACCGACCAAATATAGACTGAGAAACAAGACCACACACTTTGTGCATTCGGAAACGAAGGCATGGCGTCCCTCGCCGCATTTGCTACGATTGCCATTTGCTACTTCTGCAGAAGCGGCGGCGGCGGCGACGACTACGACGACGACGAATATCGCGAGAGGCTCTGAGATATGTGAGAAATACATCTATAAAATGTAATTCAGACTGCCTCGTCAAACCTTATGCTGTACCGCTTTGGCAAATGCTTTATCTGCGCCATTCGCCTTAATCGCATCTGAGAGTGATTCTTAAAAAAACGCCTGTCGCTAATTGTTCGTCATCACAGGTACTGTTTGCTATACGGCCACGACGCGCAACTGATTTCCAAAATTCATCTTTCTCCTGTGAGGATGGAACTTACGACCCCTGGTTTATTAGACCAGTGCTCTACCACTGAGCTAAAGAGGCGCGGCCTAGCGGTACTCTTGGGTACTTCGTCCTTACGGTCGTCTGCATCATCAGACTTTAGCTGACAACACTTCATATTACCGGCTAATATTTGCAGCTATGGCGACAAATTACTGCTTGGCTACACATCTGACACGTAACCGATGTGCTCTCCAAACAACAACACTTGCATTTCAGAACATGTCTTTCACACATGTCTACAAAATCACCTTCACCTTCAAATACAGCTTCCTTGCGACTGACAGAGACGTAGGCAAAGTTTAAAGTTGCTATTTCCATTAAATCTCGTTAATCAGAAAAACGGTAATTTACACCTGCAGCGGAACAAAATTCCGTTCCGCCCAGCGTCTGGCTCGAACTCACGACCCTGGGATTAAGAGTCTGACGCTCTACCGACTGAGCTAGCCGGCTACCTCGGTGAATACCTGCCGGGTAGCACGTCACACAGTACTCGTTTGGGTTGGGTGGTCCCATACAGAATCTCTCCATGATGCCTAATGTTTTCCTAACGTCACACTCGTCACGTACTTCACTTTTATGTCATAATCATTTCTGAGAGGTAAAGAAATTGCATGACAACATGCAGAGCTAGTGGCGTCAAAATTAACGCACATACTTTATGTGACTCAAATGCCGAACGAGTTACTTTCCGACGTTGTTTTAGATGTGCAAGTGATAGTCAAAAATCGCTGTGTCGGCACTCTGCCGACTTTTTCGCTAGTTAACACCAGTCTTGTTGTGTGTGTTTCAAGCTCAAGAGCATCTCCAAGCAAACAATGGTTAACAGCAACATTCAGACGGTTTCGTACTGCTCAATTGCTACATTAAAACGTTATGTTTCTTTTTCAGAACTGGAAAAACACAAGCGTGACAGCATTCGAACCTGTAATCTTCAGATCCGAAGTCCGACGCCTTATCCATTAGGCTACACGGTCACTGACGACCAACATTTACATGTATACGACTCATCTCGAAACGCTCACACCCCTGAGGATTTGCGTTTTCGTTCTACACAGCCGCTGCCCCTTGCTCTTTCCCACCCATTCGTTACATTCAACCTCTGACGTGACCGACCAAATATAGACTGAGAAACAAGACCACACACTTTGTGCATTCGGAAACGAAGGCATGGCGTCCCTCGCCGCATTTGCTACGATTGCCATTTGCTACTTCTGCAGAAGCGGCGGCGGCGGCGGCGACGACGACGACGACGACGACGAATATCGCGAGAGGCTCTGAGATATGTGAGAAATACATCTATAAAATGTAATTCAGACTGCCTCGTCAAACCTTATGCTGTACCGCTTTGGCAAATGCTTTATCTGCGCCATTCGCCTTAATCGCATCTGAGAGTGATTCTTAAAAAAACGCCTGTCGCTAATTGTTCGTCATCACAGGTACTGTTTGCTATACGGCCACGACGCGCAACTGATTTCCAAAATTCATCTTTCTCCTGTGAGGATGGAACTTACGACCCCTGGTTTATTAGACCAGTGCTCTACCACTGAGCTAAAGAGGCGCGGCCTAGCGGTACTCTTGGGTACTTCGTCCTTACGGTCGTCTGCATCATCAGACTTTAGCTGACAACACTTCATATTACCGGCTAATATTTGCAGCTATGGCGACAAATTACTGCTTGGCTACACATCTGACACGTAACCGATGTGCTCTCCAAACAACAACACTTGCATTTCAGAACATGTCTTTCACACATGTCTACAAAATCACCTTCACCTTCAAATACAGCTTCCTTGCGACTGACAGAGACGTAGGCAAAGTTTAAAGTTGCTATTTCCATTAAATCTCGTTAATCAGAAAAACGGTAATTTACACCTGCAGTGGAACAAAACTCCGTTCCGCCCAGCGTCTGGCTCGAACCCACGACCCTGGGATTAAGAGTCTGACGCTCTACCTACTGAGCTAGCCTGCTACCTCGGTGAATACCTGCCGGGTAGCACGTCACACAGTACTCGTTTGGGTTGGGTGGTCCCATACAGAATCTCTCCATGATGCCTAATGTTTTCCTAACGTCACACTCGTCACGTACTTCACTTTTATGTCATAATCCTTTCTGAGAGGTAAAGAAATTGCATGACAACATGCAGATCTAGTGGCGTCAAAATTAACACACATACTTTATGTGACTCAAAAGCCGAACGAGTTACTTTCCGACGTTGTTTTAGATGTGCAAGTGATAGTCAAAACTCGCTGTGTCGTTACTCTGCCGACCATTTCGATAGTTAACACCGGTCTTGTTGTGTGTGTTTCAAGCTCAAGAGCATCTCCAAGCAAAAAATGGTCAACAGCAACATTCAGACGGTTTCGTACTGCTCAATTGCTACATTAAAACGTTATGTTTCTTTTTCAGAACTGGAAAAACACAAGCGTGACAGGATTCGAACCTGTAATCTTCAGATCCAAAGTCCTACCCCTTATCCATTAGGCTACACGGTCACTGACGACCAACATTTACATGTATACGACTCATATCGAAACGCTCACACCCCTGAGGATTTGCGTTTTCGTTCTACACAGCCGCTGCCCCTTGCTCTTTCCCACCCATTCGTTACATTCAACCTCTGACGAGACCGACCAAATATAGACTGAGAAACAAGACCACACACTTTGTGCATTCGGAATCGAAGGTAGGGCGACCCTCGCCGCATTTGCTACGATTGCCATTTGCTACTTCTGCAGAAGCGGCGGCGGCGGCGACGACGACGACGACGACGAATATCGCGAGAGGCTCTGAGATATGTGAGAAATACATCTATAAAATGTAATTCAGACTGCCTCGTCAAACCTTATGCTGTACCGCTTTGGCAAATGCTTTATCTGCGCCATTCGCCTTAATCGCATCTGAGAGTGATTCTTAAAAAAACGCCTGTCGCTAATTGTTCGTCATCACAGGTACTGTTTGCTATACGGCCACGACGCGCAACTGATTTCCAAAATTCATCTTTCTCCTGTGAGGATGGAACTTACGACCCCTGGTTTATTAGACCAGTGCTCTACCACTGAGCTAAAGAGGCGCGGCCTAGCGGTACTCTTGGGTACTTCGTCCTTACGGTCGTCTGCATCATCAGACTTTAGCTGACAACACTTCATATTACCGGCTAATATTTGCAGCTATGGCGACAAATTACTGCTTGGCTACACATCTGACACGTAACCGATGTGCTCTCCAAACAACAACACTTGCATTTCAGAACATGTCTTTCACACATGTCTACAAAATCACCTTCACCTTCAAATACAGCTTCCTTGCGACTGACAGAGACGTAGGCAAAGTTTAAAGTTGCTATTTCCATTAAATCTCGTTAATCAGAAAAACGGTAATTTACACCTGCAGCGGAACAAAATTCCGTTCCGCCCAGCGTCTGGCTCGAACTCACGACCCTGGGATTAAGAGTCTGACGCTCTACCGACTGAGCTAGCCGGCTACCTCGGTGAATACCTGCCGGGTAGCACGTCACACAGTACTCGTTTGGGTTGGGTGGTCCCATACAGAATCTCTCCATGATGCCTAATGTTTTCCTAACGTCACACTCGTCACGTACTTCACTTTTATGTCATAATCATTTCTGAGAGGTAAAGAAATTGCATGACAACATGCAGAGCTAGTGGCGTCAAAATTAACGCACATACTTTATGTGACTCAAATGCCGAACGAGTTACTTTCCGACGTTGTTTTAGATGTGCAAGTGATAGTCAAAAATCGCTGTGTCGGCACTCTGCCGACTTTTTCGCTAGTTAACACCGGTCTTGTTGTGTGTGTTTCAAGCTCAAGAGCATCTCCAAGCAAACAATGGTTAACAGCAACATTCAGACGGTTTCGTACTGCTCAATTGCTACATTAAAACGTTATGTTTCTTTTTCAGAACTGGAAAAACACAAGCGTGACAGCATTCGAACCTGTAATCTTCAGATCCGAAGTCCTACGCCTTATCCATTAGGCTACACGGTCACTGACGACCAACATTTACATGTATACGACTCATATCGAAACGCTCACACCCCTGAGGATTTGCGTTTTCGTTCTACACAGCCGCTGCCCCTTGCTCTTTCCCACACATTCGTTACATTCAACCTCTGACGAGACCGACCAAATATAGACTGAGAAACAAGACCACACACTTTGTGCATTCGGAATCGAAGGTAGGGCGACCCTCGCCGCATTTGCTACGATTGCCATTTGCTACTTCTGCAGAAGCGGCGGCGGCGGCGACGACGACGACGACGACGACGACGAATATCGCGAGAGGCTCTGAGATATGTGAGAAATACATCTATAAAATGTAATTCAGACTGCCTCGTCAAACATTATGCTGTACCGCTTTGGCAAATGCTTTATCTGCGCCATTCGCCTTAATCGCATCTGAGAGTGATTCTTAAAAAAACGCCTGTCGCTAATTGTTCGTCATCACAGGTACTGTTTGCTATACGGCCACGACGCGCAACTGATTTCCAAAATTCATCTTTCTCCTGTGAGGATGGAACTTACGACCCCTGGTTTATTAGACCAGTGCTCTACCACTGAGCTAAAGAGGCGCGGCCTAGCGGTACTCTTGGGTACTTCGTCCTTACGGTCGTCTGCATCATCAGACTTTAGCTGACAACACTTCATATTACCGGCTAATATTTGCAGCTATGGCGACAAATTACTGCTTGGCTACACATCTGACACGTAACCGATGTGCTCTCCAAACAACAACACTTGCATTTCAGAACATGTCTTTCACACATGTCTACAAAATCACCTTCACCTTCAAATACAGCTTCCTTGCGACTGACAGAGACGTAGGCAAAGTTTAAAGTTGCTATTTCCATTAAATCTCGTTAATCAGAAAAACGGTAATTTACACCTGCAGCGGAACAAAATTCCGTTCCGCCCAGCGTCTGGCTCGAACTCACGACCCTGGGATTAAGAGTCTGACGCTCTACCGACTGAGCTAGCCGGCTACCTCGGTGAATACCTGCCGGGTAGCATGTCACACAGTACTCGTTTGGGTTGGGTGGTCCCATACAGAATCTCTCCATGATGCCTAATGTTTTCCTAACGTCACACTCGTCACGTACTTCACTTTTATGTCATAATCATATCTGAGAGGTAAAGAAATTGCATGACAACATGCAGAGCTAGTGGCGTCAAAATTAACACACATACTTTATGTGACTCAAATGCCGAACGAGTTACTTTCCGACGTTGTTTTAGATGTGCAAGTGATAGTCAAAACTCGCTGTGTCGGCACTCTGCCGACCATTTCGCTAGTTAACACCGGTCTTGTTGTGTGTGTTTCAAGCTCAAGAGCATCTCCAAGCAAAAAATGGTCAACAGCAACATTCAGACGGTTTCGTACTGCTCAATTGCTACATTAAAACGTTATGTTTCTTTTTCAGAACTGGAAAAACACAAGCGTGACAGCATTCGAACCTGTAATCTTTAGATCCGAAGTCCGACGCCTTATCCACTAGGCCACACGGTCACTGACGACCAACATTTACATGTATACGACTCATCTCGAAACGCTCACACCCCTGAGGATTTGTGTTTTCGTTCTACACAGCCGCTGCCCCTTGCTCTTTCCCACCCATTCGTTACATTCAACCTCTGACGTGACCGACCAAATATAGACTGAGAAACAAGACCACACACTTTGTGCATTCGGAATCGAAGGCAGGGCGTCCCTCGCCGCATTTGCTACGATTGCCATTTGCTACTTCTGCAGAAGCGGTGGCGGCGGCGACGACGACGACGACGACGACGACGAATATCGCGAGAGGCTCTGAGATATGTGAGAAATACATCTATAAAATGTAAATCAGACTGACTCGTCCCACCTTATGCTGTACCGCTTTGGCAAATGCTTTATCTGCGCCATTCGCCTTAATCGCATCTGAGAGTGATTCTTAAAAAAACGCCTGTCGCTAATTGTTCGTCATCACAGGTACTGTTTGCTATACGGCCACGACGCGCAACTGATTTCCAAAATTCATCTTTCTCCTGTGAGGATGGAACTTACGACCGCTGGTTTATTACACCAGTGCTCTACCACTGAGCTGAAGAGGCGCGGCCTAGCGGTACTCTTGGGTACTTCGTCCTTACGGTCGTCTGCATCATCAGACTTTAGCTGACAACACTTCATATTACCGGCTAATATTTGCAGCTATGGCGACAAATTACTGCTTGGCTACACATCTGACACGTAACCGATGTGCTCTCCAAACAACAACACTTGCATTTCAGAACATGTCTTTCACACTTGTCTACAAAATCACCTTCACCTTCAAATACAGCTTCCTTGCGACTGACAGAGACGTAGGCAAAGTTTAAAGTTGCTATTTCCATTAAATCTCGTTAATCAGAAAAACGGTAATTTACACTTGCAGCGGAACAAAATTCCGTTCCGCCCAGCGTCTGGCTTGAACCCACGACCCTGGGATTAAGAGTCTGACGCTCTACCGACTGAGCTAGCCGGCTACCTCGGTGAATACTTGCCGGGTAGCACGTCACACAGTACTCATTTGGGTTGGGTGGTCCCATACAGAATCTCTCCATGATGCCTAATGTTTTCCTAACGTCACACTCGTCACGTACTTCACTTTTATGTCATAATCATTTCTGAGAGGTAAAGAAATTGCATGACAACATGCAGAGCTAGTGGCGTCAAAATTAACGCACATACTTTATGTGACTCAAATGCCGAACGAGTTACTTTCCGACGTTGTTTTAGATGTGCAAGTGATAGTCAAAAATCGCTGTGTCGGCACTCTGCCGACTTTTTCGCTAGTTAACACCGGTCTTGTTGTGTGTGTTTCAAGCTCAAGAGCATCTCCAAGCAAACAATGGTTAACAGCAACATTCAGACGGTTTCGTACTGCTCAATTGCTACATTAAAACGTTATGTTTCTTTTTCAGAACTGGAAAAACACAAGCGTGACAGCATTCGAACCTGTAATCTTCAGATCCGAAGTCCTACGCCTTATCCATTAGGCTACACGGTCACTGACGACCAACATTTACATGTATACGACTCATCTCGAAACGCTCACACCCCTGAGGATTTGCGTTTTCGTTCTACACAGCCGCTGCCCCTTGCTCTTTCCCACCCATTCGTTACATTCAACCTCTGACGTGACCGACCAAATATAGACTGAGAAACAAGACCACACACTTTGTGCATTCGGAATCGAAGGCATGGCGTCCCTCGCCGCATTTGCTACGATTGCCATTTGCTACTTCTGCAGAAGCGGTGGCGGCGGCGACGACGACGACGACGACGACGAATATCGCGAGAGGCTCTGAGATATGTGAGAAATACATCTATAAAATGTAATTCAGACTGACTCGTCCCACCTTATGCTGTACCGCTTTGGCAAATGCTTTATCTGCGCCATTCGCCTTAATCGCATCTGAGAGTGATTCTTAAAAAAACGCCTGTCGCTAATTGTTCGTCATCACAGGTACTGTTTGCTATACGGCCACGACGCGCAACTGATTTCCAAAATTCATCTTTCTCCTGTGAGGATGGAACTTACGACCCCTGGTTTATTACACCAGTGCTCTACCACTGAGCTAAAGAGGCGCGGCCTAGCGGTACTCTTGGGTACTTCGTCCTTACGGTCGTCTGCATCATCAGACTTTAGCTGGCAACACTTCATATTACCGGCTAATATATGCAGCTATGGCGACAAATTACTGCTTGGCTACACATCTGACACGTAACCGATGTGCTCTCCAAACAACAACACTTGCATTTCAGAACATGTCTTTCACACTTGTCTACAAAATCACCTTCACCTTCAAATACAGCTTCCTTGCGACTGACAGAGACGTAGGCAAAGTTTAAAGTTGCTATTTCCATTAAATCTCGTTAATCAGAAAAACGGTAATTTACACTTGCAGCGGAACAAAATTCCGTTCCGCCAGCGTCTGGCTCGAACCCACGACCCTGGGATTAAGAGTCTGACGCTCTACCGACTGAGCTAGCCGGCTACCTCGGTGAATACCTGCCGGGTAGCACGTCACACAGTACTCGTTTGGGTTGGGTGGTCCCATACAGAATCTCTCCATGATGCCTAATGTTTTCCTAACGTCACACTCGTCACGTACTTCACTTTTATGTCATAATCATTTCTGAGAGGTAAAGAAATTGCATGACAACATGCAGAGCTAGTGGCGTCAAAATTAACGCACATACTTTATGTGACTCAAAAGCCGAACGAGTTACTTTCCGACGTTGTTTTAGATGTGCAAGTGATAGTCAAAAATCGCTGTGTCGGCACTCTGCCGACTTTTTCGCTAGTTAACACCGGTCTTGTTGTGTGTGTTTCAAGCTCAAGAGCATCTCCAAGCAAACAATGGTTAACAGCAACATTCAGACGGTTTCGTACTGCTCAATTGCTACATTAAAACGTTATGTTTCTTTTTCAGAACTGGAAAAACACAAGCGTGACAGCATTCGAACCTGTAATCTTCAGATCCGAAGTCCTACGCCTTATCCATTAGGCTACACGGTCACTGACGACCAACATTTACATGTATACGACTCATCTCGAAACGCTCACACCCCTGAGGATTTGCGTTTTCGTTCTACACAGCCGCTGCCCCTTGCTCTTTCCCACCCATTCGTTACATTCAACCTCTGACGTGACCGACCAAATATAGACTGAGAAACAAGACCACACACTTTGTGCATTCGGAATCGAAGGCATGGCGTCCCTCGCCGCATTTGCTACGATTGCCATTTGCTACTTCTGCAGAAGCGGCGGCGGCGGCGACGACGACGACGACGACGACGACGACGACGACGACGACGACGACGAATATCGCGAGAGGCTCTGAGATATGTGAGAAATACATCTATAAAATGTAATTCAGACTGCCTCGTCCCACCTTATGCTGTACCGCTTTGGCAAATGCTTTATCTGCGCCATTCGCCTTAATCGCATCTGAGAGTGATTCTTAAAAAAACGCCTGTCGCTAATTGTTCGTCATCACAGGTACTGTTTGCTATACGGCCACGACGCGCAACTGATTTCCAAAATTCATCTTTCTCCTGTGAGGATGGAACTTACGACCCCTGGTTTATTACACCAGTGCTCTACCACTGAGCTAAAGAGGCGCGGCCTAGCGGTACTCTTGGGTACTTCGTCCTTACGGTCGTCTGCATCATCAGACTTTAGCTGGCAACACTTCATATTACCGGCTAATATATGCAGCTATGGCGACAAATTACTGCTTGGCTACACATCTGACACGTAACCGATGTGCTCTCCAAACAACAACACTTGCATTTCAGAACATGTCTTTCACACTTGTCTACAAAATCACCTTCACCTTCAAATACAGCTTCCTTGCGACTGACAGAGACGTAGGCAAAGTTTAAAGTTGCTATTTCCATTAAATCTCGTTAATCAGAAAAACGGTAATTTACACTTGCAGCGGAACAAAATTCCGTTCCGCCAGCGTCTGGCTCGAACCCACGACCCTGGGATTAAGAGTCTGACGCTCTACCGACTGAGCTAGCCGGCTACCTCGGTGAATACCTGCCGGGTAGCACGTCACACAGTACTCGTTTGGGTTGGGTGGTCCCATACAGAATCTCTCCATGATGCCTAATGTTTTCCTAACGTCACACTCGTCACGTACTTCACTTTTATGTCATAATCATTTCTGAGAGGTAAAGAAATTGCATGACAACATGCAGAGCTAGTGGCGTCAAAATTAACGCACATACTTTATGTGACTCAAATGCCGAACGAGTTACTTTCCGACGTTGTTTTAGATGTGCAAGTGATAGTCAAAAATCGCTGTGTCGGCACTCTGCCGACTTTTTCGCTAGTTAACACCGGTCTTGTTGTGTGTGTTTCAAGCTCAAGAGCATCTCCAAGCAAACAATGGTTAACAGCAACATTCAGACGGTTTCGTACTGCTCAATTGCTACATTAAAACGTTATGTTTCTTTTTCAGAACTGGAAAAACACAAGCGTGACAGCATTCGAACCTGTAATCTTCAGATCCGAAGTCCTACGCCTTATCCATTAGGCTACACGGTCACTGACGACCAACATTTACATGTATACGACTCATCTCGAAACGCTCACACCCCTGCGGATTTGCGTTTTCGTTCTACACAGCCGCTGCCCCTTGCTCTTTCCCACCCATTCGTTACATTCAACCTCTGCCGTGACCGACCAAATATAGACTGAGAAACAAGACCACACACTTTGTGCATTCGGAATCGAAGGCATGGCGTCCCTCGCCGCATTTGCTACGATTGCCATTTGCTACTTCTGCAGAAGCGGCGGCGGCGGCGGCGACGACGACGACGACGACGACGACGACGACGACGAATATCGCGAGAGGCTCTGAGATATGTGAGAAATACATCTATAAAATGTAATTCAGACTGCCTCGTCCCACCTTATGCTGTACCGCTTTGGCAAATGCTTTATCTGCGCCATTCGCCTTAATCGCATCTGAGAGTGATTCTTAAAAAAACGCCTGTCGCTAATTGTTCGTCATCACAGGTACTGTTTGCTATACGGCCACGACGCGCAACTGATTTCCAAAATTCATCTTTCTCCTGTGAGGATGGAACTTACGACCCCTGGTTTATTACACCAGTGCTCTACCACTGAGCTAAAGAGGCGCGGCCTAGCGGTACTCTTGGGTACTTCGTCCTTACGGTCGTCTGCATCATCAGACTTTAGCTGGCAACACTTCATATTACCGGCTAATATATGCAGCTATGGCGACAAATTACTGCTTGGCTACACATCTGACACGTAACCGATGTGCTCTCCAAACAACAACACTTGCATTTCAGAACATGTCTTTCACACTTGTCTACAAAATCACCTTCACCTTCAAATACAGCTTCCTTGCGACTGACAGAGACGTAGGCAAAGTTTAAAGTTGCTATTTCCATTAAATCTCGTTAATCAGAAAAACGGTAATTTACACTTGCAGCGGAACAAAATTCCGTTCCGCCAGCGTCTGGCTCGAACCCACGACCCTGGGATTAAGAGTCTGACGCTCTACCGACTGAGCTAGCCGGCTACCTCGGTGAATACCTGCCGGGTAGCACGTCACACAGTACTCGTTTGGGTTGGGTGGTCCCATACAGAATCTCTCCATGATGCCTAATGTTTTCCTAACGTCACACTCGTCACGTACTTCACTTTTATGTCATAATCATTTCTGAGAGGTAAAGAAATTGCATGACAACATGCAGAGCTAGTGGCGTCAAAATTAACGCACATACTTTATGTGACTCAAAAGCCGAACGAGTTACTTTCCGACGTTGTTTTAGATGTGCAAGTGATAGTCAAAAATCGCTGTGTCGGCACTCTGCCGACTTTTTCGCTAGTTAACACCGGTCTTGTTGTGTGTGTTTCAAGCTCAAGAGCATCTCCAAGCAAACAATGGTTAACAGCAACATTCAGACGGTTTCGTACTGCTCAATTGCTACATTAAAACGTTATGTTTCTTTTTCAGAACTGGAAAAACACAAGCGTGACAGCATTCGAACCTGTAATCTTCAGATCCGAAGTCCTACGCCTTATCCATTAGGCTACACGGTCACTGACGACCAACATTTACATGTATACGACTCATCTCGAAACGCTCACACCCCTGAGGATTTGCGTTTTCGTTCTACACAGCCGCTGCCCCTTGCTCTTTCCCACCCATTCGTTACATTCAACCTCTGACGTGACCGACCAAATATAGACTGAGAAACAAGACCACACACTTTGTGCATTCGGAATCGAAGGCATGGCGTCCCTCGCCGCATTTGCTACGATTGCCATTTGCTACTTCTGCAGAAGCGGCGGCGGCGGCGACGACGACGACGACGACGACGACGACGACGACGAATATCGCGAGAGGCTCTGAGATATGTGAGAAATACATCTATAAAATGTAATTCAGACTGCCTCGTCCCACCTTATGCTGTACCGCTTTGGCAAATGCTTTATCTGCGCCATTCGCCTTAATCGCATCTGAGAGTGATTCTTAAAAAAACGCCTGTCGCTAATTGTTCGTCATCACAGGTACTGTTTGCTATACGGCCACGACGCGCAACTGATTTCCAAAATTCATCTTTCTCCTGTGAGGATGGAACTTACGACCCCTGGTTTATTACACCAGTGCTCTACCACTGAGCTAAAGAGGCGCGGCCTAGCGGTACTCTTGGGTACTTCGTCCTTACGGTCGTCTGCATCATCAGACTTTAGCTGGCAACACTTCATATTACCGGCTAATATATGCAGCTATGGCGACAAATTACTGCTTGGCTACACATCTGACACGTAACCGATGTGCTCTCCAAACAACAACACTTGCATTTCAGAACATGTCTTTCACACTTGTCTACAAAATCACCTTCACCTTCAAATACAGCTTCCTTGCGACTGACAGAGACGTAGGCAAAGTTTAAAGTTGCTATTTCCATTAAATCTCGTTAATCAGAAAAACGGTAATTTACACTTGCAGCGGAACAAAATTCCGTTCCGCCAGCGTCTGGCTCGAACCCACGACCCTGGGATTAAGAGTCTGACGCTCTACCGACTGAGCTAGCCGGCTACCTCGGTGAATACCTGCCGGGTAGCACGTCACACAGTACTCGTTTGGGTTGGGTGGTCCCATACAGAATCTCTCCATGATGCCTAATGTTTTCCTAACGTCACACTCGTCACGTACTTCACTTTTATGTCATAATCATTTCTGAGAGGTAAAGAAATTGCATGACAACATGCAGAGCTAGTGGCGTCAAAATTAACGCACATACTTTATGTGACTCAAAAGCCGAACGAGTTACTTTCCGACGTTGTTTTAGATGTGCAAGTGATAGTCAAAAATCGCTGTGTCGGCACTCTGCCGACTTTTTCGCTAGTTAACACCGGTCTTGTTGTGTGTGTTTCAAGCTCAAGAGCATCTCCAAGCAAACAATGGTTAACAGCAACATTCAGACGGTTTCGTACTGCTCAATTGCTACATTAAAACGTTATGTTTCTTTTTCAGAACTGGAAAAACACAAGCGTGACAGCATTCGAACCTGTAATCTTCAGATCCGAAGTCCGACGCCTTATCCATTAGGCTACACGGTCACTGACGACCAACATGTACATGTATACGACTCATCTCGAAACGCTCACACCCCTGAGGATTTGCGTTTTCGTTCTACACAGCCGCTGCCCCTTGCTCTTTCCCACCCATTCGTTACATTCAACCTCTGACGTGACCGACCAAATATAGACTGAGAAACAAGACCACACACTTTGTGCATTCGGAATCGAAGGCATGGCGTCCCTCGCCGCATTTGCTACGATTGCCATTTGCTACTTCTGCAGAAGCGGCGGCGGCGACGACGACGACGACGACGACGACGACGAATATCGCGAGAGGCTCTGAGATATGTGAGAAATACATCTATAAAATGTAATTCAGACTGCCTCGTCCCACCTTATGCTGTACCGCTTTGGCAAATGCTTTATCTGCGCCATTCGCCTTAATCGCATCTGAGAGTGATTCTTAAAAAAACGCCTGTCGCTAATTGTTCGTCATCACAGGTACTGTTTGCTATACGGCCACGACGCGCAACTGATTTCCAAAATTCATCTTTCTCCTGTGAGGATGGAACTTACGACCCCTGGTTTATTACACCAGTGCTCTACCACTGAGCTAAAGAGGCGCGGCCTAGCGGTACTCTTGGGTACTTCGTCCTTACGGTCGTCTGCATCATCAGACTTTAGCTGGCAACACTTCATATTACCGGCTAATATATGCAGCTATGGCGACAAATTACTGCTTGGCTACACATCTGACACGTAACCGATGTGCTCTCCAAACAACAACACTTGCATTTCAGAACATGTCTTTCACACTTGTCTACAAAATCACCTTCACCTTCAAATACAGCTTCCTTGCGACTGACAGAGACGTAGGCAAAGTTTAAAGTTGCTATTTCCATTAAATCTCGTTAATCAGAAAAACGGTAATTTACACTTGCAGCGGAACAAAATTCCGTTCCGCCAGCGTCTGGCTCGAACCCACGACCCTGGGATTAAGAGTCTGACGCTCTACCGACTGAGCTAGCCGGCTACCTCGGTGAATACCTGCCGGGTAGCACGTCACACAGTACTCGTTTGGGTTGGGTGGTCCCATACAGAATCTCTCCATGATGCCTAATGTTTTCCTAACGTCACACTCGTCACGTACTTCACTTTTATGTCATAATCATTTCTGAGAGGTAAAGAAATTGCATGACAACATGCAGAGCTAGTGGCGTCAAAATTAACGCACATACTTTATGTGACTCAAAAGCCGAACGAGTTACTTTCCGACGTTGTTTTAGATGTGCAAGTGATAGTCAAAAATCGCTGTGTCGGCACTCTGCCGACTTTTTCGCTAGTTAACACCGGTCTTGTTGTGTGTGTTTCAAGCGCAAGAGCATCTCCAAGCAAACAATGGTTAACAGCAACATTCAGACGGTTTCGTACTGCTCAATTGCTACATTAAAACGTTATGTTTCTTTTTCAGAACTGGAAAAACACAAGCGTGACAGCATTCGAACCTGTAATCTTCAGATCCGAAGTCCGACGCCTTATCCATTAGGCTACACGGTCACTGACGACCAACATTTACATGTATACGACTCATCTCGAAACGCTCACACCCCTGAGGATTTGCGTTTTCGTTCTACACAGCCGCTGCCCCTTGCTCTTTCCCACCCATTCGTTACATTCAACCTCTGACGTGACCGACCAAATATAGACTGAGAAACAAGACCACACACTTTGTGCATTCGGAATCGAAGGCATGGCGTCCCTCGCCGCATTTGCTACGATTGCCATTTGCTACTTCTGCAGAAGCGGCGGCGGCGACGACGACGACGACGACGACGACGACGACGAATATCGCGAGAGGCTCTGAGATATGTGAGAAATACATCTATAAAATGTAATTCAGACTGCCTCGTCCCACCTTATGCTGTACCGCTTTGGCAAATGCTTTATCTGCGCCATTCGCCTTAATCGCATCTGAGAGTGATTCTTAAAAAAACGCCTGTCGCTAATTGTTCGTCATCACAGGTACTGTTTGCTATACGGCCACGACGCGCAACTGATTTCCAAAATTCATCTTTCTCCTGTGAGGATGGAACTTACGACCCCTGGTTTATTACACCAGTGCTCTACCACTGAGCTAAAGAGGCGCGGCCTAGCGGTACTCTTGGGTACTTCGTCCTTACGGTCGTCTGCATCATCAGACTTTAGCTGGCAACACTTCATATTACCGGCTAATATATGCAGCTATGGCGACAAATTACTGCTTGGCTACACATCTGACACGTAACCGATGTGCTCTCCAAACAACAACACTTGCATTTCAGAACATGTCTTTCACACTTGTCTACAAAATCACCTTCACCTTCAAATACAGCTTCCTTGCGACTGACAGAGACGTAGGCAAAGTTTAAAGTTGCTATTTCCATTAAATCTCGTTAATCAGAAAAACGGAAATTTACACTTGCAGCGGAACAAAATTCCGTTCTGCCAGCGTCTGGCTCGAACCCACGACCCTGGGATTAAGAGTCTGACGCTCTACCGACTGAGCTAGCCGGCTACCTCGGTGAATACCTGCCGGGTAGCACGTCACACAGTACTCGTTTGGGTTGGGTGGTCCCATACAGAATCTCTCCATGATGCCTAATGTTTTCCTAACGTCACACTCGTCACGTACTTCACTTTTATGTCATAATCATTTCTGAGAGGTAAAGAAATTGCATGACAACATGCAGAGCTAGTGGCGTCAAAATTAACGCACATACTTTATGTGACTCAAAAGCCGAACGAGTTACTTTCCGACGTTGTTTTAGATGTGCAAGTGATAGTCAAAAATCGCTGTGTCGGCACTCTGCCGACTTTTTCGCTAGTTAACACCGGTCTTGTTGTGTGTGTTTCAAGCTCAAGAGCATCTCCAAGCAAACAATGGTTAACAGCAACATTCAGACGGTTTCGTACTGCTCAATTGCTACATTAAAACGTTATGTTTCTTTTTCAGAACTGGAAAAACACAAGCGTGACAGCATTCGAACCTGTAATCTTCAGATCCGAAGTCCGACGCCTTATCCATTAGGCTACACGGTCACTGACGACCAACATTTACATGTATACGACTCATCTCGAAACGCTCACACCCCTGAGGATTTGCGTTTTCGTTCTACACAGCCGCTGCCCCTTGCTCTTTCCCACCCATTCGTTACATTCAACCTCTGACGTGACCGACCAAATATAGACTGAGAAACAAGACCACACACTTTGTGCATTCGGAATCGAAGGCATGGCGTCCCTCGCCGCATTTGCTACGATTGCCATTTGCTACTTCTGCAGAAGCGGCGGCGGCGGCGGCGACGACGACGACGACGACGACAACGACGAATATCGCGAGAGGCTCTGAGATATGTGAGAAATACATCTATAAAATGTAATTCAGACTGCCTCGTCCCACCTTATGCTGTACCGCTTTGGCAAATGCTTCATCTGCGCCATTCGCCTTAATCGCATCTGAGAGTGATTCTTAAAAAAACGCCTGTCGCTAATTGTTCGTCATCACAGGTACTGTTTGCTATACGGCCACGACGCGCAACTGATTTCCAAAATTCATCTTTCTCCTGTGAGGATGGAACTTACGACCCCTGGTTTATTACACCAGTGCTCTACCACTGAGCTAAAGAGGCGCGGCCTAGCGGTACTCTTGGGTACTTCGTCCTTACGGTCGTCTGCATCATCAGACTTTAGCTGGCAACACTTCATATTACCGGCTAATATATGCAGCTATGGCGACAAATTACTGCTTGGCTACACATCTGACACGTAACCGATGTGCTCTCCAAACAACAACACTTGCATTTCAGAACATGTCTTTCACACTTGTCTACAAAATCACCTTCACCTTCAAATACAGCTTCCTTGCGACTGACAGAGACGTAGGCAAAGTTTAAAGTTGCTATTTCCATTAAATCTCGTTAATCAGAAAAACGGTAATTTACACTTGCAGCGGAACAAAATTCCGTTCCGCCAGCGTCTGGCTCGAACCCACGACCCTGGGATTAAGAGTCTGACGCTCTACCGACTGAGCTAGCCGGCTACCTCGGTGAATACCTGCCGGGTAGCACGTCACACAGTACTCGTTTGGGTTGGGTGGTCCCATACAGAATCTCTCCATGATGCCTAATGTTTTCCTAACGTCACACTCGTCACGTACTTCACTTTTATGTCATAATCATTTCTGAGAGGTAAAGAAATTGCATGACAACATGCAGAGCTAGTGGCGTCAAAATTAACGCACATACTTTATGTGACTCAAAAGCCGAACGAGTTACTTTCCGACGTTGTTTTAGATGTGCAAGTGATAGTCAAAAATCGCTGTGTCGGCACTCTGCCGACTTTTTCGCTAGTTAACACCGGTCTTGTTGTGTGTGTTTCAAGCTCAAGAGCATCTCCAAGCAAACAATGGTTAACAGCAACATTCAGACGGTTTCGTACTGCTCAATTGCTACATTAAAACGTTATGTTTCTTTTTCAGAACTGGAAAAACACAAGCGTGACAGCATTCGAACCTGTAATCTTCAGATCCGAAGTCCGACGCCTTATCCATTAAGCTACACGGTCACTGACGACCAACATTTACATGTATACGACTCATCTCGAAACGCTCACACCCCTGAGGATTTGCGTTTTCGTTCTACACAGCCGCTGCCCCTTGCTCTTTCCCACCCATTCGTTACATTCAACCTCTGACGTGACCGACCAAATATAGACTGAGAAACAAGACCACACACTTTGTGCATTCGGAATCGAAGGCATGGCGTCCCTCGCCGCATTTGCTACGATTGCCATTTGCTACTTCTGCAGAAGCGGCGGCGGCGACGACGACGACGACGACGACGACGACGACGACGACGACGACGAATATCGCGAGAGGCTCTGAGATATGTGAGAAATACATCTATAAAATGTAATTCAGACTGCCTCGTCCCACCTTATGCTGTACCGCTTTGGCAAATGCTTCATCTGCGCCATTCGCCTTAATCGCATCTGAGAGTGATTCTTAAAAAAACGCCTGTCGCTAATTGTTCGTCATCACAGGTACTGTTTGCTATACGGCCACGACGCGCAACTGATTTCCAAAATTCATCTTTCTCCTGTGAGGATGGAACTTACGACCCCTGGTTTATTACACCAGTGCTCTACCACTGAGCTAAAGAGGCGCGGCCTAGCGGTACTCTTGGGTACTTCGTCCTTACGGTCGTCTGCATCATCAGACTTTAGCTGGCAACACTTCATATTACCGGCTAATATATGCAGCTATGGCGACAAATTACTGCTTGGCTACACATCTGACACGTAACCGATGTGCTCTCCAAACAACAACACTTGCATTTCAGAACATGTCTTTCACACTTGTCTACAAAATCACCTTCACCTTCAAATACAGCTTCCTTGCGACTGACAGAGACGTAGGCAAAGTTTAAAGTTGCTATTTCCATTAAATCTCGTTAATCAGAAAAACGGTAATTTACACTTGCAGCGGAACAAAATTCCGTTCTGCCAGCGTCTGGCTCGAACCCACGACCCTGGGATTAAGAGTCTGACGCTCTACCGACTGAGCTAGCCGGCTACCTCGGTGAATACCTGCCGGGTAGCACGTCACACAGTACTCGTTTGGGTTGGGTGGTCCCATACAGAATCTCTCCATGATGCCTAATGTTTTCCTAACGTCACACTCGTCACGTACTTCACTTTTATGTCATAATCATTTCTGAGAGGTAAAGAAATTGCATGACAACATGCAGAGCTAGTGGCGTCAAAATTAACGCACATACTTTATGTGACTCAAAAGCCGAACGAGTTACTTTCCGACGTTGTTTTAGATGTGCAAGTGATAGTCAAAAATCGCTGTGTCGGCACTCTGCCGACTTTTTCGCTAGTTAACACCGGTCTTGTTGTGTGTGTTTCAAGCTCAAGAGCATCTCCAAGCAAACAATGGTTAACAGCAACATTCAGACGGTTTCGTACTGCTCAATTGCTACATTAAAACGTTATGTTTCTTTTTCAGAACTGGAAAAACACAAGCGTGACAGCATTCGAACCTGTAATCTTCAGATCCGAAGTCCGACGCCTTATCCATTAGGCTACACGGTCACTGACGACCAACATTTACATGTATACGACTCATCTCGAAACGCTCACACCCCTGAGGATTTGCGTTTTCGTTCTACACAGCCGCTGCCCCTTGCTCTTTCCCACCCATTCGTTACATTCAACCTCTGACGTGACCGACCAAATATAGACTGAGAAACAAGACCACACACTTTGTGCATTCGGAATCGAAGGCATGGCGTCCCTCGCCGCATTTGCTACGATTGCCATTTGCTACTTCTGCAGAAGCGGCGGCGGCGGCGACGACGACGACGACGACGACGACGACGACGAATATCGCGAGAGGCTCTGAGATATGTGAGAAATACATCTATAAAATGTAATTCAGACTGCCTCGTCCCACCTTATGCTGTACCGCTTTGGCAAATGCTTTATCTGCGCCATTCGCCTTAATCGCATCTGAGAGTGATTCTTAAAAAAACGCCTGTCGCTAATTGTTCGTCATCACAGGTACTGTTTGCTATACGGCCACGACGCGCAACTGATTTCCAAAATTCATCTTTCTCCTGTGAGGATGGAACTTACGACCCCTGGTTTATTACACCAGTGCTCTACCACTGAGCTAAAGAGGCGCGGCCTAGCGGTACTCTTGGGTACTTCGTCCTTACGGTCGTCTGCATCATCAGACTTTAGCTGGCAACACTTCATATTACCGGCTAATATATGCAGCTATGGCGACAAATTACTGCTTGGCTACACATCTGACACGTAACCGATGTGCTCTCCAAACAACAACACTTGCATTTCAGAACATGTCTTTCACACTTGTCTACAAAATCACCTTCACCTTCAAATACAGCTTCCTTGCGACTGACAGAGACGTAGGCAAAGTTTAAAGTTGCTATTTCCATTAAATCTCGTTAATCAGAAAAACGGTAATTTACACTTGCAGCGGAACAAAATTCCGTTCCGCCAGCGTCTGGCTCGAACCCACGACCCTGGGATTAAGAGTCTGACGCTCTACCGACTGAGCTAGCCGGCTACCTCGGTGAATACCTGCCGGGTAGCACGTCACACAGTACTCGTTTGGGTTGGGTGGTCCCATACAGAATCTCTCCATGATGCCTAATGTTTTCCTAACGTCACACTCGTCACGTACTTCACTTTTATGTCATAATCATTTCTGAGAGGTAAAGAAATTGCATGACAACATGCAGAGCTAGTGGCGTCAAAATTAACGCACATACTTTATGTGACTCAAAAGCCGAACGAGTTACTTTCCGACGTTGTTTTAGATGTGCAAGTGATAGTCAAAAATCGCTGTGTCGGCACTCTGCCGACTTTTTCGCTAGTTAACACCGGTCTTGTTGTGTGTGTTTCAAGCTCAAGAGCATCTCCAAGCAAACAATGGTTAACAGCAACATTCAGACGGTTTCGTACTGCTCAATTGCTACATTAAAACGTTATGTTTCTTTTTCAGAACTGGAAAAACACAAGCGTGACAGCATTCGAACCTGTAATCTTCAGATCCGAAGTCCGACGCCTTATCCATTAGGCTACACGGTCACTGACGACCAACATTTACATGTATACGACTCATCTCGAAACGCTCACACCCCTGAGGATTTGCGTTTTCGTTCTACACAGCCGCTGCCCCTTGCTCTTTCCCACCCATTCGTTACATTCAACCTCTGACGAGACCGACCAAATATAGACTGAGAAACAAGACCACACACTTTGTGCATTCGGAATCGAAGGCAGGGCGACCCTCGCCGCATTTGCTACGATTGCCATTTGCTACTTCTGCAGAAGCGGCGGCGGCGACGACGACGACGACGACGACGACGACGACGAATATCGCGAGAGGCTCTGAGATATGTGAGAAATACATCTATAAAATGTAATTCAGACTGCCTCGTCCCACCTTATGCTGTACCGCTTTGGCAAATGCTTTATCTGCGCCATTCGCCTTAATCGCATCTGAGAGTGATTCTTAAAAAAACGCCTGTCGCTAATTGTTCGTCATCACAGGTTCTGTTTGCTATACGGCCACGACGCGCAACTGATTTCCAAAATTCATCTTTCTCCTGTGAGGATGGAACTTACGACCCCTGGTTTATTAGACCAGTGCTCTACCACTGAGCTAAAGAGGCGCGGCCTAGCGGTACTCTTGGGTACTTCGTCCTTACGGTCGTCTGCATCATCAGACTTTAGCTGACAACACTTCATATTACCGGCTAATATTTGCAGCTATGGCGACAAATTACTGCTTGACTACACATCTGACACGTAACCGATGTGCTCTCCAAACAACAACACTTGCATTTCAGAACATGTCTTTCACACATGTCTACAAAATCACCTTCACCTTCAAATACAGCTTCCTTGCGACTGACAGAGACGTAGGCAAAGTTTAAAGTTGCTATTTCCATTAAATCTCGTTAATCAGAAAAACGGTAATTTACACCTGCAGCGGAACAAAACTCCGATCCGCCCAGCGTCTGGCTCGAACCCACGACCCTGGGATTAAGAGTTTGACGCTCTACCGACTGAGCTAGCCGGCTACCTCGGTGAATTCCTGCCGGGTAGCACGTCACACAGTACTCGTTTGGGTTGGGTGGCCCCATACAGAATCTCTCCATGATGCCTAATGTTTTCCTAACGTCACACTCGTCACGTACTTCACTTTTATGTCATAATCCTTTCTGAGAGGTAGAGAAATTGCATGACAACATGCAGAGCTAGTGGCGTCAAAATTAACGCACATACTTTATGTGACTCAAAAGCCGAACGAGTTACTTTCCGACGTTGTTTTAGATGTGCAAGTGATAGTCAAAACTCGCTGTGTCGGCACTCTGCCTACTTTTTCACTAGTTAACACCGGTCTTGTTGTGTGTGTTTCAAGCTCAAGAGCATCTCCAAGCAAAAAATGGTCAACAGCAACATTCAGACGGTTTCGTACTGCTCAATTGCTACATTAAAACGTTATGTTTCTTTTTCAGAACTGGAAAAACACAAGTGTGACAGCATTCGAACCTGTAATCTTCAGATCCGAAGTCCGACGCCTTATCCATTAGGCCACACGGTCACTGTCGACCAACATTTACATGTATGCGACTCATCTCGAAACGCTCACACCCCTTAGGATTTGTGTTTTCGTTCTACACAGCCGCTGCCCCTTGCTCTTTCCCACCCATTCGTTACATTCAACCTCTGACGAGACCGACCAAATATAGACTGAGAAACAAGACCACACACTTTGTGCATTCGGAATCGAAGGCAGGGCGACCCTCGCCGCATTTGCTACGATTGCCATTTGCTACTTCTGCAGAAGCGGCGGCGGCGACGACGACGACGACGACGACGACGACGAATATCGCGAGAGGCTCTGAGATATGTGAGAAATACATCTATAAAATGTAATTCAGACTGCCTCGTCCCACCTTATGCTGTACCGCTTTGGCAAATGCTTTATCTGCGCCATTCGCCTTAATCGCATCTGAGAGTGATTCTTAAAAAAACGCCTGTCGCTAATTGTTCGTCATCACAGGTTCTGTTTGCTATACGGCCACGACGCGCAACTGATTTCCAAAATTCATCTTTCTCCTGTGAGGATGGAACTTACGACCCCTGGTTTATTAGACCAGTGCTCTACCACTGAGCTAAAGAGGCGCGGCCTAGCGGTACTCTTGGGTACTTCGTCCTTACGGTCGTCTGCATCATCAGACTTTAGCTGACAACACTTCATATTACCGGCTAATATTTGCAGCTATGGCGACAAATTACTGCTTGACTACACATCTGACACGTAACCGATGTGCTCTCCAAACAACAACACTTGCATTTCAGAACATGTCTTTCACACATGTCTACAAAATCACCTTCACCTTCAAATACAGCTTCCTTGCGACTGACAGAGACGTAGGCAAAGTTTAAAGTTGCTATTTCCATTAAATCTCGTTAATCAGAAAAACGGTAATTTACACCTGCAGCGGAACAAAACTCCGATCCGCCCAGCGTCTGGCTCGAACCCACGACCCTGGGATTAAGAGTTTGACGCTCTACCGACTGAGCTAGCCGGCTACCTCGGTGAATTCCTGCCGGGTAGCACGTCACACAGTACTCGTTTGGGTTGGGTGGCCCCATACAGAATCTCTCCATGATGCCTAATGTTTTCCTAACGTCACACTCGTCACGTACTTCACTTTTATGTCATAATCATTTCTGAGAGGTAAAGAAATTGCATGACAACATGCAGAGCTAGTGGCGTCAAAATTAACGCACATACTTTATGTGACTCAAAAGCCGAACGAGTTACTTTCCGACGTTGTTTTAGATGTGCAAGTGATAGTCAAAAATCGCTGTGTCGGCACTCTGCCGACTTTTTCGCTAGTTAACACCGGTCTTGTTGTGTGTGTTTCAAGCTCAAGAGCATCTCCAAGCAAACAATGGTTAACAGCAACATTCAGACGGTTTCGTACTGCTCAATTGCTACATTAAAACGTTATGTTTCTTTTTCAGAACTGGAAAAACACAAGCGTGACAGCATTCGAACCTGTAATCTTCAGATCCGAAGTCCGACGCCTTATCCATTAGGCTACACGGTCACTGACGACCAACATTTACATGTATACGACTCATCTCGAAACGCTCACACCCCTGAGGATTTGCGTTTTCGTTCTACACAGCCGCTGCCCCTTGCTCTTTCCCACCCATTCGTTACATTCAACCTCTGACGAGACCGACCAAATATAGACTGAGAAACAAGACCACACACTTTGTGCATTCGGAATCGAAGGCAGGGCGACCCTCGCCGCATTTGCTACGATTGCCATTTGCTACTTCTGCAGAAGCGGCGGCGGCGACGACGACGACGACGACGACGACGACGACGACGAATATCGCGAGAGGCTCTGAGATATGTGAGAAATACATCTATAAAATGTAATTCAGACTGCCTCGTCCCACCTTATGCTGTACCGCTTTGGCAAATGCTTTATCTGCGCCATTCGCCTTAATCGCATCTGAGAGTGATTCTTAAAAAAACGCCTGTCGCTAATTGTTCGTCATCACAGGTTCTGTTTGCTATACGGCCACGACGCGCAACTGATTTCCAAAATTCATCTTTCTCCTGTGAGGATGGAACTTACGACCCCTGGTTTATTAGACCAGTGCTCTACCACTGAGCTAAAGAGGCGCGGCCTAGCGGTACTCTTGGGTACTTCGTCCTTACGGTCGTCTGCATCATCAGACTTTAGCTGACAACACTTCATATTACCGGCTAATATTTGCAGCTATGGCGACAAATTACTGCTTGACTACACATCTGACACGTAACCGATGTGCTCTCCAAACAACAACACTTGCATTTCAGAACATGTCTTTCACACATGTCTACAAAATCACCTTCACCTTCAAATACAGCTTCCTTGCGACTGACAGAGACGTAGGCAAAGTTTAAAGTTGCTATTTCCATTAAATCTCGTTAATCAGAAAAACGGTAATTTACACCTGCAGCGGAACAAAACTCCGATCCGCCCAGCGTCTGGCTCGAACCCACGACCCTGGGATTAAGAGTTTGACGCTCTACCGACTGAGCTAGCCGGCTACCTCGGTGAATTCCTGCCGGGTAGCACGTCACACAGTACTCGTTTGGGTTGGGTGGCCCCATACAGAATCTCTCCATGATGCCTAATGTTTTCCTAACGTCACACTCGTCACGTACTTCACTTTTATGTCATAATCCTTTCTGAGAGGTAGAGAAATTGCATGACAACATGCAGAGCTAGTGGCGTCAAAATTAACGCACATACTTTATGTGACTCAAAAGCCGAACGAGTTACTTTCCGACGTTGTTTTAGATGTGCAAGTGATAGTCAAAACTCGCTGTGTCGGCACTCTGCCTACTTTTTCACTAGTTAACACCGGTCTTGTTGTGTGTGTTTCAAGCTCAAGAGCATCTCCAAGCAAAAAATGGTCAACAGCAACATTCAGACGGTTTCGTACTGCTCAATTGCTACATTAAAACGTTATGTTTCTTTTTCAGAACTGGAAAAACACAAGTGTGACAGCATTCGAACCTGTAATCTTCAGATCCGAAGTCCGACGCCTTATCCATTAGGCCACACGGTCACTGTCGACCAACATTTACATGTATGCGACTCATCTCGAAACGCTCACACCCCTTAGGATTTGTGTTTTCGTTCTACACAGCCGCTGCCCCTTGCTCTTTCCCACCCATTCGTTACATTCAACCTCTGACGAGACCGACCAAATATAGACTGAGAAACAAGACCACACACTTTGTGCATTCGGAATCGAAGGCAGGGCGACCCTCGCCGCATTTGCTACGATTGCCATTTGCTACTTCTGCAGAAGCGGCGGCGGCGACGACGACGACGACGACGACGACGACGAATATCGCGAGAGGCTCTGAGATATGTGAGAAATACATCTATAAAATGTAATTCAGACTGCCTCGTCCCACCTTATGCTGTACCGCTTTGGCAAATGCTTTATCTGCGCCATTCGCCTTAATCGCATCTGAGAGTGATTCTTAAAAAAACGCCTGTCGCTAATTGTTCGTCATCACAGGTTCTGTTTGCTATACGGCCACGACGCGCAACTGATTTCCAAAATTCATCTTTCTCCTGTGAGGATGGAACTTACGACCCCTGGTTTATTAGACCAGTGCTCTACCACTGAGCTAAAGAGGCGCGGCCTAGCGGTACTCTTGGGTACTTCGTCCTTACGGTCGTCTGCATCATCAGACTTTAGCTGACAACACTTCATATTACCGGCTAATATTTGCAGCTATGGCGACAAATTACTGCTTGACTACACATCTGACACGTAACCGATGTGCTCTCCAAACAACAACACTTGCATTTCAGAACATGTCTTTCACACATGTCTACAAAATCACCTTCACCTTCAAATACAGCTTCCTTGCGACTGACAGAGACGTAGGCAAAGTTTAAAGTTGCTATTTCCATTAAATCTCGTTAATCAGAAAAACGGTAATTTACACCTGCAGCGGAACAAAACTCCGATCCGCCCAGCGTCTGGCTCGAACCCACGACCCTGGGATTAAGAGTTTGACGCTCTACCGACTGAGCTAGCCGGCTACCTCGGTGAATTCCTGCCGGGTAGCACGTCACACAGTACTCGTTTGGGTTGGGTGGCCCCATACAGAATCTCTCCATGATGCCTAATGTTTTCCTAACGTCACACTCGTCACGTACTTCACTTTTATGTCATAATCCTTTCTGAGAGGTAGAGAAATTGCATGACAACATGCAGAGCTAGTGGCGTCAAAATTAACGCACATACTTTATGTGACTCAAAAGCCGAACGAGTTACTTTCCGACGTTGTTTTAGATGTGCAAGTGATAGTCAAAAATCGCTGTGTCGGCACTCTGCCGACTTTTTCGCTAGTTAACACCGGTCTTGTTGTGTGTGTTTCAAGCTCAAGAGCATCTCCAAGCAAACAATGGTTAACAGCAACATTCAGACGGTTTCGTACTGCTCAATTGCTACATTAAAACGTTATGTTTCTTTTTCAGAACTGGAAAAACACAAGCGTGACAGCATTCGAACCTGTAATCTTCAGATCCGAAGTCCGACGCCTTATCCATTAGGCTACACGGTCACTGACGACCAACATTTACATGTATACGACTCATCTCGAAACGCTCACACCCCTGAGGATTTGCGTTTTCGTTCTACACAGCCGCTGCCCCTTGCTCTTTCCCACCCATTCGTTACATTCAACCTCTGACGAGACCGACCAAATATAGACTGAGAAACAAGACCACACACTTTGTGCATTCGGAATCGAAGGCAGGGCGACCCTCGCCGCATTTGCTACGATTGCCATTTGCTACTTCTGCAGAAGCGGCGGCGGCGACGACGACGACGACGACGACGAAGACGACGAATATCGCGAGAGGCTCTGAGATATGTGAGAAATACATCTATAAAATGTAATTCAGACTGCCTCGTCCCACCTTATGCTGTACCGCTTTGGCAAATGCTTTATCTGCGCCATTCGCCTTAATCGCATCTGAGAGTGATTCTTAAAAAAACGCCTGTCGCTAATTGTTCGTCATCACAGGTTCTGTTTGCTATACGGCCACGACGCGCAACTGATTTCCAAAATTCATCTTTCTCCTGTGAGGATGGAACTTACGACCCCTGGTTTATTAGACCAGTGCTCTACCACTGAGCTAAAGAGGCGCGGCCTAGCGGTACTCTTGGGTACTTCGTCCTTACGGTCGTCTGCATCATCAGACTTTAGCTGACAACACTTCATATTACCGGCTAATATTTGCAGCTATGGCGACAAATTACTGCTTGACTACACATCTGACACGTAACCGATGTGCTCTCCAAACAACAACACTTGCATTTCAGAACATGTCTTTCACACATGTCTACAAAATCACCTTCACCTTCAAATACAGCTTCCTTGCGACTGACAGAGACGTAGGCAAAGTTTAAAGTTGCTATTTCCATTAAATCTCGTTAATCAGAAAAACGGTAATTTACACCTGCAGCGGAACAAAACTCCGATCCGCCCAGCGTCTGGCTCGAACCCACGACCCTGGGATTAAGAGTTTGACGCTCTACCGACTGAGCTAGCCGGCTACCTCGGTGAATTCCTGCCGGGTAGCACGTCACACAGTACTCGTTTGGGTTGGGTGGCCCCATACAGAATCTCTCCATGATGCCTAATGTTTTCCTAACGTCACACTCGTCACGTACTTCACTTTTATGTCATAATCCTTTCTGAGAGGTAGAGAAATTGCATGACAACATGCAGAGCTAGTGGCGTCAAAATTAACGCACATACTTTATGTGACTCAAAAGCCGAACGAGTTACTTTCCGACGTTGTTTTAGATGTGCAAGTGATAGTCAAAACTCGCTGTGTCGGCACTCTGCCTACTTTTTCACTAGTTAACACCGGTCTTGTTGTGTGTGTTTCAAGCTCAAGAGCATCTCCAAGCAAAAAATGGTCAACAGCAACATTCAGACGGTTTCGTACTGCTCAATTGCTACATTAAAACGTTATGTTTCTTTTTCAGAACTGGAAAAACACAAGTGTGACAGCATTCGAACCTGTAATCTTCAGATCCGAAGTCCGACGCCTTATCCATTAGGCCACACGGTCACTGTCGACCAACATTTACATGTATGCGACTCATCTCGAAACGCTCACACCCCTTAGGATTTGTGTTTTCGTTCTACACAGCCGCTGCCCCTTGCTCTTTCCCACCCATTCGTTACATTCAACCTCTGACGAGACCGACCAAATATAGACTGAGAAACAAGACCACACACTTTGTGCATTCGGAATCGAAGGCACGGCGACCCTCGCCGCATTTGCTACGATTGCCATTTGCTACTTCTGCAGAAGCGGCGGCGGCGACGACGACGACGACGACGACGACGACGAATATCGCGAGAGGCTCTGAGATATGTGAGAAATACATCTATAAAATGTAATTCAGACTGCCTCGTCCCACCTTATGCTGTACCGCTTTGGCAAATGCTTTATCTGCGCCATTCGCCTTAATCGCATCTGAGAGTGATTCTTAAAAAAACGCCTGTCGCTAATTGTTCGTCATCACAGGTTCTGTTTGCTATACGGCCACGACGCGCAACTGATTTCCAAAATTCATCTTTCTCCTGTGAGGATGGAACTTACGACCCCTGGTTTATTAGACCAGTGCTCTACCACTGAGCTAAAGAGGCGCGGCCTAGCGGTACTCTTGGGTACTTCGTCCTTACGGTCGTCTGCATCATCAGACTTTAGCTGACAACACTTCATATTACCGGCTAATATTTGCAGCTATGGCGACAAATTACTGCTTGACTACACATCTGACACGTAACCGATGTGCTCTCCAAACAACAACACTTGCATTTCAGAACATGTCTTTCACACATGTCTACAAAATCACCTTCACCTTCAAATACAGCTTCCTTGCGACTGACAGAGACGTAGGCAAAGTTTAAAGTTGCTATTTCCATTAAATCTCGTTAATCAGAAAAACGGTAATTTACACCTGCAGCGGAACAAAACTCCGATCCGCCCAGCGTCTGGCTCGAACCCACGACCCTGGGATTAAGAGTTTGACGCTCTACCGACTGAGCTAGCCGGCTACCTCGGTGAATTCCTGCCGGGTAGCACGTCACACAGTACTCGTTTGGGTTGGGTGGCCCCATACAGAATCTCTCCATGATGCCTAATGTTTTCCTAACGTCACACTCGTCACGTACTTCACTTTTATGTCATAATCCTTTCTGAGAGGTAGAGAAATTGCATGACAACATGCAGAGCTAGTGGCGTCAAAATTAACGCACATACTTTATGTGACTCAAAAGCCGAACGAGTTACTTTCCGACGTTGTTTTAGATGTGCAAGTGATAGTCAAAACTCGCTGTGTCGGCACTCTGCCTAATTTTTCACTAGTTAACACCGGTCTTGTTGTGTGTGTTTCAAGCTCAAGAGCATCTCCAAGCAAAAAATGGTCAACAGCAACATTCAGACGGTTTCGTACTGCTCAATTGCTACATTAAAACGTTATGTTTCTTTTTCAGAACTGGAAAAACACAAGTGTGACAGCATTCGAACCTGTAATCTTCAGATCCGAAGTCCGACGCCTTATCCATTAGGCCACACGGTCACTGTCGACCAACATTTACATGTATGCGACTCATCTCGAAACGCTCACACCCCTTAGGATTTGTGTTTTCGTTCTACACAGCCGCTGCCCCTTGCTCTTTCCCACCCATTCGTTACATTCAACCTCTGACGAGACCGACCAAATATAGACTGAGAAACAAGACCACACACTTTGTGCATTCGGAATCGAAGGCAGGGCGACCCTCGCCGCATTTGCTACGATTGCCATTTGCTACTTCTGCAGAAGCGGCGGCGGCGACGACGACGACGACGACGACGACGACGACGAATATCGCGAGAGGCTCTGAGATATGTGAGAAATACATCTATAAAATGTAATTCAGACTGCCTCGTCCCACCTTATGCTGTACCGCTTTGGCAAATGCTTTATCTGCGCCATTCGCCTTAATCGCATCTGAGAGTGATTCTTAAAAAAACGCCTGTCGCTAATTGTTCGTCATCACAGGTTCTGTTTGCTATACGGCCACGACGCGCAACTGATTTCCAAAATTCATCTTTCTCCTGTGAGGATGGAACTTACGACCCCTGGTTTATTAGACCAGTGCTCTACCACTGAGCTAAAGAGGCGCGGCCTAGCGGTACTCTTGGGTACTTCGTCCTTACGGTCGTCTGCATCATCAGACTTTAGCTGACAACACTTCATATTACCGGCTAATATTTGCAGCTATGGCGACAAATTACTGCTTGACTACACATCTGACACGTAACCGATGTGCTCTCCAAACAACAACACTTGCATTTCAGAACATGTCTTTCACACATGTCTACAAAATCACCTTCACCTTCAAATACAGCTTCCTTGCGACTGACAGAGACGTAGGCAAAGTTTAAAGTTGCTATTTCCATTAAATCTCGTTAATCAGAAAAACGGTAATTTACACCTGCAGCGGAACAAAACTCCGATCCGCCCAGCGTCTGGCTCGAACCCACGACCCTGGGATTAAGAGTTTGACGCTCTACCGACTGAGCTAGCCGGCTACCTCGGTGAATTCCTGCCGGGTAGCACGTCACACAGTACTCGTTTGGGTTGGGTGGCCCCATACAGAATCTCTCCATGATGCCTAATGTTTTCCTAACGTCACACTCGTCACGTACTTCACTTTTATGTCATAATCCTTTCTGAGAGGTAGAGAAATTGCATGACAACATGCAGAGCTAGTGGCGTCAAAATTAACGCACATACTTTATGTGACTCAAAAGCCGAACGAGTTACTTTCCGACGTTGTTTTAGATGTGCAAGTGATAGTCAAAACTCGCTGTGTCGGCACTCTGCCTACTTTTTCACTAGTTAACACCGGTCTTGTTGTGTGTGTTTCAAGCTCAAGAGCATCTCCAAGCAAAAAATGGTCAACAGCAACATTCAGACGGTTTCGTACTGCTCAATTGCTACATTAAAACGTTATGTTTCTTTTTCAGAACTGGAAAAACACAAGTGTGACAGCATTCGAACCTGTAATCTTCAGATCCGAAGTCCGACGCCTTATCCATTAGGCCACACGGTCACTGTCGACCAACGTTTACATGTATGCGACTCATCTCGAAACGCTCACACCCCTTAGGATTTGTGTTTTCGTTCTACACAGCCGCTGCCCCTTGCTCTTTCCCACCCATTCGTTACATTCAACCTCTGACGAGACCGACCAAATATAGACTGAGAAACAAGACCACACACTTTGTGCATTCGGAATCGAAGGCAGGGCGACCCTCGCCGCATTTGCTACGATTGCCATTTGCTACTTCTGCAGAAGCGGCGGCGGCGACGACGACGACGACGACGACGACGACGACGACGAATATCGCGAGAGGCTCTGAGATATGTGAGAAATACATCTATAAAATGTAATTCAGACTGCCTCGTCCCACCTTATGCTGTACCGCTTTGGCAAATGCTTTATCTGCGCCATTCGCCTTAATCGCATCTGAGAGTGATTCTTAAAAAAACGCCTGTCGCTAATTGTTCGTCATCACAGGTTCTGTTTGCTATACGGCCACGACGCGCAACTGATTTCCAAAATTCATCTTTCTCCTGTGAGGATGGAACTTACGACCCCTGGTTTATTAGACCAGTGCTCTACCACTGAGCTAAAGAGGCGCGGCCTAGCGGTACTCTTGGGTACTTCGTCCTTACGGTCGTCTGCATCATCAGACTTTAGCTGACAACACTTCATATTACCGGCTAATATTTGCAGCTATGGCGACAAATTACTGCTTGACTACACATCTGACACGTAACCGATGTGCTCTCCAAACAACAACACTTGCATTTCAGAACATGTCTTTCACACATGTCTACAAAATCACCTTCACCTTCAAATACAGCTTCCTTGCGACTGACAGAGACGTAGGCAAAGTTTAAAGTTGCTATTTCCATTAAATCTCGTTAATCAGAAAAACGGTAATTTACACCTGCAGCGGAACAAAACTCCGATCCGCCCAGCGTCTGGCTCGAACCCACGACCCTGGGATTAAGAGTTTGACGCTCTACCGACTGAGCTAGCCGGCTACCTCGGTGAATTCCTGCCGGGTAGCACGTCACACAGTACTCGTTTGGGTTGGGTGGCCCCATACAGAATCTCTCCATGATGCCTAATGTTTTCCTAACGTCACACTCGTCACGTACTTCACTTTTATGTCATAATCCTTTCTGAGAGGTAGAGAAATTGCATGACAACATGCAGAGCTAGTGGCGTCAAAATTAACGCACATACTTTATGTGACTCAAAAGCCGAACGAGTTACTTTCCGACGTTGTTTTAGATGTGCAAGTGATAGTCAAGACTCGCTGTGTCGGCACTCTGCCTACTTTTTCACTAGTTAACACCGGTCTTGTTGTGTGTGTTTCAAGCTCAAGAGCATCTCCAAGCAAAAAATGGTCAACAGCAACATTCAGACGGTTTCGTACTGCTCAATTGCTACATTAAAACGTTATGTTTCTTTTTCAGAACTGGAAAAACACAAGTGTGACAGCATTCGAACCTGTAATCTTCAGATCCGAAGTCCGACGCCTTATCCATTAGGCCACACGGTCACTGTCGACCAACATTTACATGTATGCGACTCATCTCGAAACGCTCACACCCCTTAGGATTTGTGTTTTCGTTCTACACAGCCGCTGCCCCTTGCTCTTTCCCACCCATTCGTTACATTCAACCTCTGACGAGACCGACCAAATATAGACTGAGAAACAAGACCACACACTTTGTGCATTCGGAATCGAAGGCAGGGCGACCCTCGCCGCATTTGCTACGATTGCCATTTGCTACTTCTGCTGAAGCGGCGGCGGCGACGACGACGACGACGACGACGACGACGAATATCGCGAGAGGCTCTGAGATATGTGAGAAATACATCTATAAAATGTAATTCAGACTGCCTCGTCCCACCTTATGCTGTACCGCTTTGGCAAATGCTTTATCTGCGCCATTCGCCTTAATCGCATCTGAGAGTGATTCTTAAAAAAACGCCTGTCGCTAATTGTTCGTCATCACAGGTACTGTTTGCTATACGGCCACGACGCGCAACTGATTTCCAAAATTCATCTTTCTCCTGTGAGGATGGAACTTACGACCCCTGGTTTATTACACCAGTGCTCTACCACTGAGCTAAAGAGGCGCGGCCTAGCGGTACTCTTGGGTACTTCGTCCTTACGGTCGTCTGCATCATCAGACTTTAGCTGGCAACACTTCATATTACCGGCTAATATATGCAGCTATGGCGACAAATTACTGCTTGGCTACACATCTGACACGTAACCGATGTGCTCTCCAAACAACAACACTTGCATTTCAGAACATGTCTTTCACACTTGTCTACAAAATAACCTTCACCTTCAAATACAGCTTCCTTGCGACTGACAGAGACGTAGGCAAAGTTTAAAGTTGCTATTTCCATTAAATCTCGTTAATCAGAAAAACGGTAATTTACACTTGCAGCGGAACAAAATACCGTTCTGCCAGCGTCTGGCTCGAACCCACGACCCTGGGATTAAGAGTCTGACGCTCTACCGACTGAGCTAGCCGGCTACCTCGGTGAATACCTGCCGGGTAGCACGTCACACAGTACTCGTTTGGGTTGGGTGGTCCCATACAGAATCTCTCCATGATGCCTAATGTTTTCCTAACGTCACACTCGTCACGTACTTCACTTTTATGTCATAATCATTTCTGAGAGGTAAAGAAATTGCATGACAACATGCAGAGCTAGTGGCGTCAAAATTAACGCACATACTTTATGTGACTCAAAAGCCGAACGAGTTACTTTCCGACGTTGTTTTAGATGTGCAAGTGATAGTCAAAAATCGCTGTGTCGGCACTCTGCCGACTTTTTCGCTAGTTAACACCGGTCTTGTTGTGTGTGTTTCAAGGTCAAGAGCATCTCCAAGCAAACAATGGTTAACAGCAACATTCAGACGGTTTCGTACTGCTCAATTGCTACATTAAAACGTTATGTTTCTTTTTCAGAACTGGAAAAACACAAGCGTGACAGCATTCGAACCTGTAATCTTCAGATCCGAAGTCCGACGCCTTATCCATTAGGCTACACGGTCACTGACGACCAACATTTACATGTATACGACTCATCTCGAAACGCTCACACCCCTGAGGATTTGCGTTTTCGTTCTACACAGCCGCTGCCCCTTGCTCTTTCCCACCCATTCGTTACATTCAACCTCTGACGTGACCGACCAAATATAGACTGAGAAACAAGACCACACACTTTGTGCATTCGGAATCGAAGGCATGGCGTCCCTCGCCGCATTTGCTACGATTGCCATTTGCTACTTCTGCAGAAGCGGCGGCGGCGGCGGCGACGACGACGACGACGACGACGACGACGACGACGACGACGAATATCGCGAGAGGCTCTGAGATATGTGAGAAATACATCTATAAAATGTAATTCAGACTGCCTCGTCCCACCTTATGCTGTACCGCTTTGGCAAATGCTTCATCTGCGCCATTCGCCTTAATCGCATCTGAGAGTGATTCTTAAAAAAACGCCTGTCGCTAATTGTTCGTCATCACAGGTACTGTTTGCTATACGGCCACGACGCGCAACTGATTTCCAAAATTCATCTTTCTCCTGTGAGGATGGAACTTACGACCCCTGGTTTATTACACCAGTGCTCTACCACTGAGCTAAAGAGGCGCGGCCTAGCGGTACTCTTGGGTACTTCGTCCTTACGGTCGTCTGCATCATCAGACTTTAGCTGGCAACACTTCATATTACCGGCTAATATATGCAGCTATGGCGACAAATTACTGCTTGGCTACACATCTGACACGTAACCGATGTGCTCTCCAAACAACAACACTTGCATTTCAGAACATGTCTTTCACACTTGTCTACAAAATCACCTTCACCTTCAAATACAGCTTCCTTGCGACTGACAGAGACGTAGGCAAAGTTTAAAGTTGCTATTTCCATTAAATCTCGTTAATCAGAAAAACGGTAATTTACACTTGCAGCGGAACAAAATTCCGTTCTGCCAGCGTCTGGCTCGAACCCACGACCCTGGGATTAAGAGTCTGACGCTCTACCGACTGAGCTAGCCGGCTACCTCGGTGAATACCTGCCGGGTAGCACGTCACACAGTACTCGTTTGGGTTGGGTGGTCCCATACAGAATCTCTCCATGATGCCTAATGTTTTCCTAACGTCACACTCGTCACGTACTTCACTTTTATGTCATAATCATTTCTGAGAGGTAAAGAAATTGCATGACAACATGCAGAGCTAGTGGCGTCAAAATTAACGCACATACTTTATGTGACTCAAAAGCCGAACGAGTTACTTTCCGACGTTGTTTTAGATGTGCAAGTGATAGTCAAAAATCGCTGTGTCGGCACTCTGCCGACTTTTTCGCTAGTTAACACCGGTCTTGTTGTGTGTGTTTCAAGCTCAAGAGCATCTCCAAGCAAACAATGGTTAACAGCAACATTCAGACGGTTTCGTACTGCTCAATTGCTACATTAAAACGTTATGTTTCTTTTTCAGAACTGGAAAAACACAAGCGTGACAGCATTCGAACCTGTAATCTTCAGATCCGAAGTCCGACGCCTTATCCATTAGGCTACACGGTCACTGACGACCAACATTTACATGTATACGACTCATCTCGAAACGCTCACACCCCTGAGGATTTGCGTTTTCGTTCTACACAGCCGCTGCCCCTTGCTCTTTCCCACCCATTCGTTACATTCAACCTCTGACGTGACCGACCAAATATAGACTGAGAAACAAGACCACACACTTTGTGCATTCGGAATCGAAGGCATGGCGTCCCTCGCCGCATTTGCTACGATTGCCATTTGCTACTTCTGCAGAAGCGGCGGCGGCGGCGACGACGACGACGACGACGACGACGACGACGAATATCGCGAGAGGCTCTGAGATATGTGAGAAATACATCTATAAAATGTAATTCAGACTGCCTCGTCCCACCTTATGCTGTACCGCTTTGGCAAATGCTTTATCTGCGCCATTCGCCTTAATCGCATCTGAGAGTGATTCTTAAAAAAACGCCTGTCGCTAATTGTTCGTCATCACAGGTACTGTTTGCTATACGGCCACGACGCGCAACTGATTTCCAAAATTCATCTTTCTCCTGTGAGGATGGAACTTACGACCCCTGGTTTATTACACCAGTGCTCTACCACTGAGCTAAAGAGGCGCGGCCTAGCGGTACTCTTGGGTACTTCGTCCTTACGGTCGTCTGCATCATCAGACTTTAGCTGGCAACACTTCATATTACCGGCTAATATATGCAGCTATGGCGACAAATTACTGCTTGGCTACACATCTGACACGTAACCGATGTGCTCTCCAAACAACAACACTTGCATTTCAGAACATGTCTTTCACACTTGTCTACAAAATCACCTTCACCTTCAAATACAGCTTCCTTGCGACTGACAGAGACGTAGGCAAAGTTTAAAGTTGCTATTTCCATTAAATCTCGTTAATCAGAAAAACGGTAATTTACACTTGCAGCGGAACAAAATTCCGTTCCGCCAGCGTCTGGCTCGAACCCACGACCCTGGGATTAAGAGTCTGACGCTCTACCGACTGAGCTAGCCGGCTACCTCGGTGAATACCTGCCGGGTAGCACGTCACACAGTACTCGTTTGGGTTGGGTGGTCCCATACAGAATCTCTCCATGATGCCTAATGTTTTCCTAACGTCACACTCGTCACGTACTTCACTTTTATGTCATAATCATTTCTGAGAGGTAAAGAAATTGCATGACAACATGCAGAGCTAGTGGCGTCAAAATTAACGCACATACTTTATGTGACTCAAAAGCCGAACGAGTTACTTTCCGACGTTGTTTTAGATGTGCAAGTGATAGTCAAAAATCGCTGTGTCGGCACTCTGCCGACTTTTTCGCTAGTTAACACCGGTCTTGTTGTGTGTGTTTCAAGCTCAAGAGCATCTCCAAGCAAACAATGGTTAACAGCAACATTCAGACGGTTTCGTACTGCTCAATTGCTACATTAAAACGTTATGTTTCTTTTTCAGAACTGGAAAAACACAAGCGTGACAGCATTCGAACCTGTAATCTTCAGATCCGAAGTCCGACGCCTTATCCATTAGGCTACACGGTCACTGACGACCAACATTTACATGTATACGACTCATCTCGAAACGCTCACACCCCTGAGGATTTGCGTTTTCGTTCTACACAGCCGCTGCCCCTTGCTCTTTCCCACCCATTCGTTACATTCAACCTCTGACGTGACCGACCAAATATAGACTGAGAAACAAGACCACACACTTTGTGCATTCGGAATCGAAGGCATGGCGTCCCTCGCCGCATTTGCTACGATTGCCATTTGCTACTTCTGCAGAAGCGGCGGCGGCGACGACGACGACGACGACGACGACGACGACGACGACGACGACGACGAATATCGCGAGAGGCTCTGAGATATGTGAGAAATACATCTATAAAATGTAATTCAGACTGCCTCGTCCCACCTTATGCTGTACCGCTTTGGCAAATGCTTTATCTGCGCCATTCGCCTTAATCGCATCTGAGAGTGATTCTTAAAAAAACGCCTGTCGCTAATTGTTCGTCATCACAGGTACTGTTTGCTATACGGCCACGACGCGCAACTGATTTCCAAAATTCATCTTTCTCCTGTGAGGATGGAACTTACGACCCCTGGTTTATTACACCAGTGCTCTACCACTGAGCTAAAGAGGCGCGGCCTAGCGGTACTCTTGGGTACTTCGTCCTTACGGTCGTCTGCATCATCAGACTTTAGCTGGCAACACTTCATATTACCGGCTAATATATGCAGCTATGGCGACAAATTACTGCTTGGCTACACATCTGACACGTAACCGATGTGCTCTCCAAACAACAACACTTGCATTTCAGAACATGTCTTTCACACTTGTCTACAAAATAACCTTCACCTTCAAATACAGCTTCCTTGCGACTGACAGAGACGTAGGCAAAGTTTAAAGTTGCTATTTCCATTAAATCTCGTTAATCAGAAAAACGGTAATTTACACTTGCAGCGGAACAAAATACCGTTCTGCCAGCGTCTGGCTCGAACCCACGACCCTGGGATTAAGAGTCTGACGCTCTACCGACTGAGCTAGCCGGCTACCTCGGTGAATACCTGCCGGGTAGCACGTCACACAGTACTCGTTTGGGTTGGGTGGTCCCATACAGAATCTCTCCATGATGCCTAATGTTTTCCTAACGTCACACTCGTCACGTACTTCACTTTTATGTCATAATCATTTCTGAGAGGTAAAGAAATTGCATGACAACATGCAGAGCTAGTGGCGTCAAAATTAACGCACATACTTTATGTGACTCAAAAGCCGAACGAGTTACTTTCCGACGTTGTTTTAGATGTGCAAGTGATAGTCAAAAATCGCTGTGTCGGCACTCTGCCGACTTTTTCGCTAGTTAACACCGGTCTTGTTGTGTGTGTTTCAAGGTCAAGAGCATCTCCAAGCAAACAATGGTTAACAGCAACATTCAGACGGTTTCGTACTGCTCAATTGCTACATTAAAACGTTATGTTTCTTTTTCAGAACTGGAAAAACACAAGCGTGACAGCATTCGAACCTGTAATCTTCAGATCCGAAGTCCGACGCCTTATCCATTAGGCTACACGGTCACTGACGACCAACATTTACATGTATACGACTCATCTCGAAACGCTCACACCCCTGAGGATTTGCGTTTTCGTTCTACACAGCCGCTGCCCCTTGCTCTTTCCCACCCATTCGTTACATTCAACCTCTGACGTGACCGACCAAATATAGACTGAGAAACAAGACCACACACTTTGTGCATTCGGAATCGAAGGCATGGCGTCCCTCGCCGCATTTGCTACGATTGCCATTTGCTACTTCTGCAGAAGCGGCGGCGGCGGCGGCGACGACGACGACGACGACGACGACGACGACGAATATCGCGAGAGGCTCTGAGATATGTGAGAAATACATCTATAAAATGTAATTCAGACTGCCTCGTCCCACCTTATGCTGTACCGCTTTGGCAAATGCTTTATCTGCGCCATTCGCCTTAATCGCATCTGAGAGTGATTCTTAAAAAAACGCCTGTCGCTAATTGTTCGTCATCACAGGTACTGTTTGCTATACGGCCACGACGCGCAACTGATTTCCAAAATTCATCTTTCTCCTGTGAGGATGGAACTTACGACCCCTGGTTTATTACACCAGTGCTCTACCACTGAGCTAAAGAGGCGCGGCCTAGCGGTACTCTTGGGTACTTCGTCCTTACGGTCGTCTGCATCATCAGACTTTAGCTGGCAACACTTCATATTACCGGCTAATATATGCAGCTATGGCGACAAATTACTGCTTGGCTACACATCTGACACGTAACCGATGTGCTCTCCAAACAACAACACTTGCATTTCAGAACATGTCTTTCACACTTGTCTACAAAATCACCTTCACCTTCAAATACAGCTTCCTTGCGACTGACAGAGACGTAGGCAAAGTTTAAAGTTGCTATTTCCATTAAATCTCGTTAATCAGAAAAACGGTAATTTACACTTGCAGCGGAACAAAATTCCGTTCCGCCAGCGTCTGGCTCGAACCCACGACCCTGGGATTAAGAGTCTGACGCTCTACCGACTGAGCTAGCCGGCTACCTCGGTGAATACCTGCCGGGTAGCACGTCACACAGTACTCGTTTGGGTTGGGTGGTCCCATACAGAATCTCTCCATGATGCCTAATGTTTTCCTAACGTCACACTCGTCACGTACTTCACTTTTATGTCATAATCATTTCTGAGAGGTAAAGAAATTGCATGACAACATGCAGAGCTAGTGGCGTCAAAATTAACGCACATACTTTATGTGACTCAAAAGCCGAACGAGTTACTTTCCGACGTTGTTTTAGATGTGCAAGTGATAGTCAAAAATCGCTGTGTCGGCACTCTGCCGACTTTTTCGCTAGTTAACACCGGTCTTGTTGTGTGTGTTTCAAGCTCAGGAGCATCTCCAAGCAAACAATGGTTAACAGCAACATTCAGACGGTTTCGTACTGCTCAATTGCTACATTAAAACGTTATGTTTCTTTTTCAGAACTGGAAAAACACAAGCGTGACAGCATTCGAACCTGTAATCTTCAGATCCGAAATCCGACGCCTTATCCATTAGGCTACACGGTCACTGACGACCAACATTTACATGTATACGACTCATCTCGAAACGCTCACACCCCTGAGGATTTGCGTTTTCGTTCTACACAGCCGCTGCCCCTTGCTCTTTCCCACCCATTCGTTACATTCAACCTCTGACGTGACCGACCAAATATAGACTGAGAAACAAGACCACACACTTTGTGCATTCGGAATCGAAGGCATGGCGTCCCTCGCCGCATTTGCTACGATTGCCATTTGCTACTTCTGCAGAAGCGGCGGCGGCGGCGACGACGACGACGACGACGAATATCGCGAGAGGCTCTGAGATATGTGAGAAATACATCTATAAAATGTAATTCAGACTGCCTCGTCCCACCTTATGCTGTACCGCTTTGGCAAATGCTTTATCTGCGCCATTCGCCTTAATCGCATCTGAGAGTAATTCTTAAAAAAACGCCTGTCGCTAATTGTTCGTCATCACAGGTACTGTTTGCTATACGGCCACGACGCGCAACTGATTTCCAAAATTCATCTTTCTCCTGTGGGAATGGAACTTACGACCCCTGGTTTAATAGACCAGTGCTCTACCACTGAGCTAAAGAGGCGCGGCCTAGCGGTACTCTTGGGTACTTCGTCCTTACGGTCGTCTACATCATCAGACTTTAGCTGACAACACTTCATATTACCGGCTAATATTTGCACCTATGGCGACAAATTACTGCTTGGCTACACATCTGACACGTAACCGATGTGCTCTCCAAACAAAAACACTTGCATTTCAGAACATGTCTTTCACACATGTCTACAAAATCACCTTCACCTTCAAATACAGTTTCCTTGCCACTGACAGAGACGTAGGCAAAGTTTAAAGTTGCTATTTCCATTATATCTCGTTAATCAGAAAAACGGTAATTTACACCAGCAGCGGAACAAAATACTGTTCCGCCCAGCGTCTGGATCGAACCCACGACCCAGGGATTAAGAGTCTGACGCTCTACCGACTGAGCTACCGGCTACCTCGGTGAATACCTGCCGGGTAGAACGTCACACAGTACTCGTTTGGGTTGGGTGGTCCCATACAGAATCTCTCCATGATGCCTAATGTTTTCCTAACGTCACACTCGTCACGTACTTCACTTTTATGTCCTAATCATTTCTGAGAGGTAAAGAAATTGCATGACAACATGCAGAGCTAGTGGCGTCAAAATTAAAACACATACTTTATGTGACTCAAAAGCCGAACGAGTTACTTTCCGACGTTGTTTTAGATGTGCAAGTGATAGTCAAAACTCGCTGTGTCGGCACTCTGCCGACCATTTCGCTAGTTAACACCGGTCTTGTTGTGTGTGTTTCAAGCTCAAGAGCATCTCCAAGCAAAAAATGGTCAACAGCAACATTCAGACGGTTTCGTACTGCTCAATTGCTACATTAAAACGTTATGTTTCTTTTTCAGAACTGGAAAAACACAAGCGTGACAGCATTCGAACCTGTAATCTTCAGATCCGAAGTCCGACGCCTTATCCATTTTTTTTTTTTTTTTATGACCAGTGCTCTGCCACTGAGCTAAATCCTTTTTTTTTTTTTTTTTTTTTGGTTCAGAGTCCAGAGTGCTAACCGTTACACCATGGAACTTTTTCTTTTAACCACTTTTGTTTCTCATTTTTTTAAAGCCAGGTATCCTAGCCACTTTTCCTTTAGTCTGGCGCCTTGGACCGCTTTTTATTGTTTTTTATAAGGATGCATATCAGGAGGCGCATGACGGGGACAAAGAGGGCAGGGGTCAAAGAACTCGAGGCCTGGCCACGATGCCCCCACCATCACTCCCACCGAATTGCTCCTTCAGTGCATTTTAATTGTTATAGAAAAGCGGGTATAGTCGTGTATATTTTTCGCCTGCTCTCTCTATTGTGGTAAGGAGCACTGATTGTACGACATCTGGGGGTGAGATCCCATTGCAAAGCCGTCATTCGAGTTTTCAGTCAACAGACATTCGAGTAAGAAACATGTGATTATACTGCAATATACAGCGAGCATTTATGAGACACTTATTGGGGGTGCAGACGTAACATGAATGGATAAAAGAAGAGGCATTTCCTTCATCTTGAACGTAGATTTATACTTCACTTCTTCATTACCCCTAAAATAGTACATTTAGTGTCAGACTGTGCGCTTTAACCAACACCTATTCGTTCGAATAAAATGATCAACATGTTTCCATACATTTTCCTGTGGTCTGCATATTGCTGAATGTTGCTGTACTCCATTTGCATAAAAAGCTTGAATTCCGTTTCGTCGTCACCACCTATTTTATTGATAATGTAATGGACAAACTGTCCCATTAACCAGTGTATTGCATTATTTTTGGTTTTCGGGTAATATTTAGTTTCAGGTCTGAAAAGCACCATAGGAGTAATGGAATTGGGTGACGTTCGTTGCAGTAGTGCAAGACTTTTCCTGAGCCAATGCCAATTGTTGAGATTTCCAGCACACGTAAATCTATGAATCACAGTGTCAACTAGGTTACATTTCTGACATAAGGGGGTTTCAGCTTTCCCAATTTTATAAAGCCGCTCGTTGGTGCTGACAATATTATTGACGGTTAGGCCACACGGTCACTGACGACCAACATTTACATGTATACGACTCATCTCGAAACGCTCACACCCCTGAGGATTTGTGTTTTCGTTCTACACAGCCGCTGCCCCTTGCTCTTTCCCACCCATTCGTTACATTCAACCTCTGACGTGACCGACCAAATATAGACTGAGAAACAAGACCACACACTTTGTGCATTCGGAATCGAAGGCAGGGCGTCCCTCGCCGCATTTGCTACGATTGCCATTTGCTACTTCTGCAGAAGCGGCGGCGGCGACGACGACGACGACGACGACGACGACGACGACGACGACGACGACGAATATCGCGAGAGGCTCTGAGATATGTGAGGAATACATCTATAAAATGTAATTCAGACTGCCTCGTCCCACCTTATGCTGTACCGCTTTGGCAAATGCTTTATCTGCGCCATTCGCCTTAATCGCATCTGAGAGTAATTCTTAAAAAAACGCCTGTCGCTAATTGTTCGTCATCACAGGTACTGTTTGCTATACGGCCACGACGCGCAACAGATTTCCAAAATTCATCTTTCTCCTGTGAGAATGGAACTTACGACCCCTGGTTTAATAGACCAGTGCTCTACCACTGAGCTAAAGAGGCGCGGCCTAGCGGTACTCTTGGGTACTTCGTCCTTACGGTCGTCTACATCATCAGACTTTAGCTGACAACACTTCATATTACCGGCTAATATTTGCACCTATGGCGACAAATTACTGCTTGGCTACACATCTGACACGTAACCGATGTGCTCTCCAAACAAAAACACTTGCATTTCAGAACATGTCTTTCACACATGTCTACAAAATCACCTTCACCTTCAAATACAGTTTCCTTGCCACTGACAGAGACGTAGGCAAAGTTTAAAGTTGCTATTTCCATTATATCTCGTTAATCAGAAAAACGGTAATTTACACCTGCAGCCGAACAAAATACTGTTCCGCCCAGCGTCTGGATCGAACCCACCACCCAGGGATTAAGAGTCTGACGCTCTACCGACTGAGCTAGCCGGCTACCTCGGTGAATACCTGCCGGGTAGAATGTCACACAGTACTCGTTTGGGTTGGGTGGTCCCATACAGAATCTCTCCATGATGCCTAATGTTTTCCTAACGTCACACTCGTCACGTACTTCACTTTTATGTCATAATCATTTCTGAGAGGTAAAGAAATTGCATGACAACATGCGGAGCTGGTGGCGTCAAAATTAACACACATACTTTATATGACTCAAAAGCCGAACGAGTTACTTTCCGACGTTGTTTTAGATGTGCAAGTGATAGTCAAAACTCGCTGTGTCGGCACTCTGCCGACCATTTCGCTAGTTAACACCGGTCTTGTTGTGTGTGTTTCAAGCTCAAGAGCATCTCCAAGCAAAAAATGGTCAACAGCAACATTCAGACGGTTTCGTACTGCTCAATTGCTACATTAAAACGTTATGTTTCTTTTTCAGAACTGGAAAACACAAGCGTGACAGCATTCGAACCTGTAATCTTCAGATCCGAAGTCCGACGCCTTATCCATTAGGCCACACGGTCACTGACGACCAACATTTACATGTATACGACTCATCTCGAAACGCTCACACCCCTGAGGATTTGTGTTTTCGTTCTACACAGCCGCTGCCCCTTGCTCTTTCCCACCCATTCGTTACATTCAACCTCTGACGTGACCGACCAAATATAGACTGAGAAACAAGACCACACACTTTGTGCATTCGGAATCGAAGGCAGGGCGTCCCTCGCCGCATTTGCTACGATTGCCATTTGCTACTTCTGCAGAAGCGGCGGCGGCGACGACGACGACGACGACGACGACGACGACGACGACGACGACGAATATCGCGAGAGGCTCTGAGATATGTGAGAAATACATCTATAAAATGTAATTCAGACTGCCTCGTCCCACCTTATGCTGTACCGCTTTGGCAAATGCTTTATCTGCGCCATTCGCCTTAATCGCATCTGAGAGTAATTCTTAAAAAAACGCCTGTCGCTAATTGTTCGTCATCACAGGTACTGTTTGCTTTACGGCCACGACGCGCAACTGATTTCCAAAATTCATCTTTCACCTGTGGGAATGGAACTTACGACCCCTGGTTTAATAGACCAGTGCTCTACCACTGAGCTAAAGAGGCGCGGCCTAGCGGTACTCTTGGGTACTTCGTCCTTACGGTCGTCTACATCATCAGACTTTAGCTGACAACACTTCATATTACCGGCTAATATTTGCACCTATGGCGACAAATTACTGCTTGGCTACACATCTGACACGTAACCGATGTGCTCTCCAAACAAAAACACTTGCATTTCAGAACATGTCTTTCACACATGTCTACAAAATCACCTTCACCTTCAAATACAGTTTCCTTGCCACTGACAGAGACGTAGGCAAAGTTTAAAGTTGCTATTTCCATTATATCTCGTTAATCAGAAAAACGGTAATTTACACCAGCAGCGGAACAAAATACTGTTCCGCCCAGCGTCTGGATCGAACCCACGACCCAGGGATTAAGAGTCTGACGCTCTACCGACTGAGCTAGCCGGCTACCTCGGTGAATACCTGCCGGGTAGAACGTCACACAGTACTCGTTTGGGTTGGGTGGTCCCATACAGAATCTCTCCATGATGCCTAATGTTTTCCTAACGTCACACTCGTCACGTACTTCACTTTTATGTCCTAATCATTTCTGAGAGGTAAAGAAATTTCATGACAACATGCAGAGCTAGTGGCGTCAAAATTAAAACACATACTTTATGTGACTCAAAAGCCGAACGAGTTACTTTCCGACGTTGTTTTAGATGTGCAAGTGATAGTCAAAACTCGCTGTGTCGGCACTCTGCCGACCATTTCGCTAGTTAACACCGGTCTTGTTGTGTGTGTTTCAAGCTCAAGAGCATCTCCAAGCAAAAAATGGTCAACAGCAACATTCAGACGGTTTCGTACTGCTCAATTGCTACATTAAAACGTTATGTTTCTTTTTCAGAACTGGAAAAACACAAGCGTGACAGCATTCGAACCTGTAATCTTCAGATCCGAAGTCCGACGCCTTATCCATTTTTTTTTTTTTTTTATGACCAGTGCTCTGCCACTGAGCTAAATCCTTTTTTTTTTTTTTTTTTTTTTTTTTTTGGTTCAGAGTCCAGAGTGCTAACCGTTACACCATGGAACTTTTTCTTTTAACCACTTTTGTTTCTCATTTTTTTAAAGCCAGGTATCCTAGCCACTTTTCCTTTAGTCTGGCGCCTTGGACCGCTTTTTATTGTTTTTTATAAGGATGCATATCAGGAGGCGCATGACGGGGACAAAGAGGGCAGGGGTCAAAGAACTCGAGGCCTGGCCACGATGCCCCCACCATCACTCCCACCGAATTGCTCCTTCAGTGCATTTTAATTGTTATAGAAAAGCGGGTATAGTCGTGTATATTTTTCGCCTGCTCTCTCTATTGTGGTAAGGAGCACTGATTGTACGACATCTGGGGGTGAGATCCCATTGCAAAGCCGTCATTCGAGTTTTCAGTCAACAGACATTCGAGTAAGAAACATGTGATTATACTGCAATATACAGCGAGCATTTATGAGACACTTATTGGGGGTGCAGACGTAACATGAATGGATAAAAGAAGAGGCATTTCCTTCATCTTGAACGTAGATTTATACTTCACTTCTTCATTACCCCTAAAATAGTACATTTAGTGTCAGACTGTGCGCTTTAACCAACACCTATTCGTTCGAATAAAATGATCAACATGTTTCCATACATTTTCCTGTGGTCTGCATATTGCTGAATGTTGCTGTACTCCATTTGCATAAAAAGCTTGAATTCCGTTTCGTCGTCACCACCTATTTTATTGATAATGTAATGGACAAACTGTCCCATTAACCAGTGTATTGCATTATTTTTGGTTTTCGGGTAATATTTAGTTTCAGGTCTGAAAAGCACCATAGGAGTAATGGAATTGGGTGACGTTCGTTGCAGTAGTGCAAGACTTTTCCTGAGCCAATGCCAATTGTTGAGATTTCCAGCACACGTAAATCTATGAATCACAGTGTCAACTAGGTTACATTTCTGACATAAGGGGGTTTCAGCTTTCCCAATTTTATAAAGCCGCTCGTTGGTGCTGACAATATTATTGACGGTTAGGCCACACGGTCACTGACGACCAACATTTACATGTATACGACTCATCTCGAAACGCTCACACCCCTGAGGATTTGTGTTTTCGTTCTACACAGCCGCTGCCCCTTGCTCTTTCCCACCCATTCGTTACATTCAACCTCTGACGTGACCGACCAAATATAGACTGAGAAACAAGACCACACACTTTGTGCATTCGGAATCGAAGGCAGGGCGTCCCTCGCCGCATTTGCTACGATTGCCATTTGCTACTTCTGCAGAAGCGGCGGCGGAGACGACGACGACGACGACGACGACGACGACGACGACGACGACGAATATCGCGAGAGGCTCTGAGATATGTGAGGAATACATCTATAAAATGTAATTCAGACTGCCTCGTCCCACCTTATGCTGTACCGCTTTGGCAAATGCTTTATCTGCGCCATTCGCCTTAATCGCATCTGAGAGTAATTCTTAAAAAAACGCCTGTCGCTAATTGTTCGTCATCACAGGTACTGTTTGCTATACGGCCACGACGCGCAACAGATTTCCAAAATTCATCTTTCTCCTGTGAGAATGGAACTTACGACCCCTGGTTTAATAGACCAGTGCTCTACCACTGAGCTAAAGAGGCGCGGCCTAGCGGTACTCTTGGGTACTTCGTCCTTACGGTCGTCTACATCATCAGACTTTAGCTGACAACACTTCATATTACCGGCTAATATTTGCACCTATGGCGACAAATTACTGCTTGGCTACACATCTGACACGTAACCGATGTGCTCTCCAAACAAAAACACTTGCATTTCAGAACATGTCTTTCACACATGTCTACAAAATCACCTTCACCTTCAAATACAGTTTCCTTGCCACTGACAGAGACGTAGGCAAAGTTTAAAGTTGCTATTTCCATTATATCTCGTTAATCAGAAAAACGGTAATTTACACCTGCAGCCGAACAAAATACTGTTCCGCCCAGCGTCTGGATCGAACCCACCACCCAGGGATTAAGAGTCTGACGCTCTACCGACTGAGCTAGCCGGCTACCTCGGTGAATACCTGCCGGGTAGAATGTCACACAGTACTCGTTTGGGTTGGGTGGTCCCATACAGAATCTCTCCATGATGCCTAATGTTTTCCTAACGTCACACTCGTCACGTACTTCACTTTTATGTCATAATCATTTCTGAGAGGTAAAGAAATTGCATGACAACATGCGGAGCTGGTGGCGTCAAAATTAACACACATACTTTATATGACTCAAAAGCCGAACGAGTTACTTTCCGACGTTGTTTTAGATGTGCAAGTGATAGTCAAAACTCGCTGTGTCGGCACTCTGCCGACCATTTCGCTAGTTAACACCGGTCTTGTTGTGTGTGTTTCAAGCTCAAGAGCATCTCCAAGCAAAAAATGGTCAACAGCAACATTCAGACGGTTTCGTACTGCTCAATTGCTACATTAAAACGTTATGTTTCTTTTTCAGAACTGGAAAACACAAGCGTGACAGCATTCGAACCTGTAATCTTCAGATCCGAAGTCCGACGCCTTATCCATTAGGCCACACGGTCACTGACGACCAACATTTACATGTATACGACTCATCTCGAAACGCTCACACCCCTGAGGATTTGTGTTTTCGTTCTACACAGCCGCTGCCCCTTGCTCTTTCCCACCCATTCGTTACATTCAACCTCTGACGTGACCGACCAAATATAGACTGAGAAACAAGACCACACACTTTGTGCATTCGGAATCGAAGGCAGGGCGTCCCTCGCCGCATTTGCTACGATTGCCATTTGCTACTTCTGCAGAAGCGGCGGCGGCGACGACGACGACGACGACGACGACGACGACGACGACGAATATCGCGAGAGGCTCTGAGATATGTGAGGAATACATCTATAAAATGTAATTCAGACTGCCTCGTCCCACCTTATGCTGTACCGCTTTGGCAAATGCTTTATCTGCGCCATTCGCCTTAATCGCATCTGAGAGTAATTCTTAAAAAAACGCCTGTCGCTAATTGTTCGTCATCACAGGTACTGTTTGCTATACGGCCACGACGCGCAACTGATTTCCAAAATTCATCTTTCTCCTGTGGGAATGGAACTTACGACCCCTGGTTTAATAGACCAGTGCTCTACCACTGAGCTAAAGAGGCGCGGCCTAGCGGTACTCTTGGGTACTTCGTCCTTACGGTCGTCTACATCATCAGACTTTAGCTGACAACACTTCATATTACCGGCTAATATTTGCACCTATGGCGACAAATTACTGCTTGGCTACACATCTGACACGTAACCGATGTGCTCTCCAAACAAAAACACTTGCATTTCAGAACATGTCTTTCACACATGTCTACAAAATCACCTTCACCTTCAAATACAGTTTCCTTGCCACTGACAGAGACGTAGGCAAAGTTTAAAGTTGCTATTTCCATTATATCTCGTTAATCAGAAAAACGGTAATTTACACCAGCAGCGGAACAAAATACTGTTCCGCCCAGCGTCTGGATCGAACCCACGACCCAGGGATTAAGAGTCTGACGCTCTACCGACTGAGCTAGCCGGCTACCTCGGTGAATACCTGCCGGGTAGAACGTCACACAGTACTCGTTTGGGTTGGGTGGTCCCATACAGAATCTCTCCATGATGCCTAATGTTTTCCTAACGTCACACTCGTCACGTACTTCACTTTTATGTCATAATCATTTCTGAGAGGTAAAGAAATTGCATGACAACATGCAGAGCTAGTGGCGTCAAAATTAACACACATACTTTATGTGACTTAAAAGCCGAACGAGTTACTTTCCGACGTTGTTTTAGATGTGCAAGTGATAGTCAAAACTCGCTGTGTCGGCACTCTGCCGACCATTTCGCTAGTTAACACCGGTCTTGTTGTGTGTGTTTCAAGCTCAAGAGCATCTCCAAGCAAAAAATGGTCAACAGCAACATTCAGACGGTTTCGTACTGCTCAATTGCTACATTAAAACGTTATGTTTCTTTTTCAGAACTGGAAAACACAAGCGTGACAGCATTCGAACCTGTAATCTTCAGATCCGAAGTCCGACGCCTTATCCATTAGGCCACACGGTCACTGACGACCAACATTTACATGTATACGACTCATCTCGAAACGCTCACACCCCTGAGGATTTGTGTTTTCGTTCTACACAGCCGCTGCCCCTTGCTCTTTCCCACCCATTCGTTACATTCAACCTCTGACGTGACCGACCAAATATAGACTGAGAAACAAGACCACACACTTTGTGCATTCGGAATCGAAGGCAGGGCGTCCCTCGCCGCATTTGCTACGATTGCCATTTGCTACTTCTGCAGAAGCGGCGGCGGCGACGACGACGACGACGACGAATATCGCGAGAGGCTCTGAGATATGTGAGGAATACATCTATAAAATGTAATTCAGACTGCCTCGTCCCACCTTATGCTGTACCGCTTTGGCAAATGCTTTATCTGCGCCATTCGCCTTAATCGCATCTGAGAGTAATTCTTAAAAAAACGCCTGTCGCTAATTGTTCGTCATCACAGGTACTGTTTGCTATACGGCCACGACGCGCAACTGATTTCCAAAATTCATCTTTCTCCTGTGGGAATGGAACTTACGACCCCTGGTTTAATAGACCAGTGCTCTACCACTGAGCTAAAGAGGCGCGGCCTAGCGGTGCTCTTGGGTACTTCGTCCTTACGGTCGTCTACATCATCAGACTTTAGCTGACAACACTTCATATTACCGGCTAATATTTGCACCTATGGCGACAAATTACTGCTTGGCTACACATCTGACACGTAACCGATGTGCTCTCCAAACAAAAACACTTGCATTTCAGAACATGTCTTTCACACATGTCTACAAAATCACCTTCACCTTCAAATACAGTTTCCTTGCCACTGACAGAGACGTAGGCAAAGTTTAAAGTTGCTATTTCCATTATATCTCGTTAATCAGAAAAACGGTAATTTACACCAGCAGCGGAACAAAATACTGTTCCGCCCAGCGTCTGGATCGAACCCACGACGCAGGGATTAAGAGTCTGACGCTCTACCGACTGAGCTAGCCGGCTACCTCGGTGAATACCTGCCGGGTAGAACGTCACACAGTACTCGTTTGGGTTGGGTGGTCCCATACAGAATCTCTCCATGATGCCTAATGTTTTCCTAACGTCACACTCGTCACGTACTTCACTTTTATGTCATAATCATTTCTGAGAGGTAAAGAAATTGCATGACAACATGCAGAGCTAGTGGCGTCAAAATTAACACACATACTTTATGTGACTCAAAAGCCGAACGAGTTACTTTCCGACGTTGTTTTAGATGTGCAAGTGATAGTCAAAACTCGCTGTGTCGGCACTCTGCCGACCATTTCGCTAGTTAACACCGGTCTTGTTGTGTGTGTTTCAAGCTCAAGAGCATCTCCAAGCAAAAAATGGTCAACAGCAACATTCAGACGGTTTCGTACTGCTCAATTGCTACATTAAAACGTTATGTTTCTTTTTCAGAACTGGAAAAACACAAGCGTGACAGCATTCGAACCTGTAATCTTCAGATCCGAAGTCCGACGCCTTATCCATTTTTTTTTTTTTTATGACCAGTGCTCTGCCACTGAGCTAAATCTTTTTTTTTTTTTTTTTTTTGGTTCAGAGTCCAGAGTGCTAACCGTTACACCATGGAACTTTTTTTTTTAACCACTTTTGTTTCTCATTTTTTTAAAGCCAGGTATCCTAGCCACTTTTCCTTAAGTCTGGCGCCTTGGACCGCTTTTTATTGTTTTTTATAAGGATGCATATCAGGAGGCGCATGACGGGGACAAAGAGGGCAGGGGTCAAAGAACTCGAGGCCTGGCCACGATGCCCCCACCATCACTCCCACCGAATTGCTCCTTCAGTGCATTTTAATTGTTATAGAAAAGCGGGTATAGTCGTGTATATTTTTCGCCTGCTCTCTCTATTGTGGTAAGGAGCACTGATTGTACGACATCTGGGGGTGAGATCCCATTGCAAAGCCGTCATTCGAGTTTTCAGTCAACAGACATTCGAGTAAGAAACATGTGATTATACTGCAATATACAGCGAGCATTTATGAGACACTTATTGGGGGGGCAGACGTAACATGAATGGATAAAAGAAGAGGCATTTCCTTCATCTTGAACGTAGATTTATACTTCACTTCTTCATTACCCCTAAAATAGTACATTTAGTGTTAGACTGTGCGCTTTAACCAACACCTATTCGTTCGAATAAAATGATCAACATGTTTCCATACATTTTCCTGTGGTCTGCATATTGCTGAATGTTGCTGTACTCCATTTGCATAAAAAGCTTGAATTCCGTTTCGTCGTCACCACCTATTTTATTGATAATGTAATGGACAAACTGTCCCATTAACCAGTGTATTGCATTATTTTTGGTTTTCGGGTAATATTTAGTTTCAGGTCTGAAAAGCACCATAGGAGTAATGGAATTGGGTGACGTTCGTTGCAGTAGTGCAAGACTTTTCCTGAGCCAATGCCAATTGTTGAGATTTCCAGCACACGTAAATCTATGAATCACAGTGTCAACTAGGTTACATTTCTGACATAAGGGGGTTTCAGCTTTCCCAATTTTATAAAGCCGCTCGTTGGTGCTGACAATATTATTGACGGTTAGGCCACACGGTCACTGACGACCAACATTTACATGTATACGACTCATCTCGAAACGCTCACACCCCTGAGGATTTGTGTTTTCGTTCTACACAGCCGCTGCCCCTTGCTCTTTCCCACCCATTCGTTACATTCAACCTCTGACGTGACCGACCAAATATAGACTGAGAAACAAGACCACACACTTTGTGCATTCGGAATCGAAGGCAGGGCGTCCCTCGCCGCATTTGCTACGATTGCCATTTGCTACTTCTGCAGAAGCGGCGGCGGCTGCGGCGATGACGACGACGACGACGACGACGACGACGACGACGAATATCGCGAGAGGCTCTGAGATATGTGAGGAATACATCTATAAAATGTAATTCAGACTGCCTCGTCCCACCTTATGCTGTACCGCTTTGGCAAATGCTTTATCTGCGCCATTCGCCTTAATCGCATCTGAGAGTAATTCTTAAAAAAACGCCTGTCGCTAATTGTTCGTCATCACAGGTACTGTTTGCTATACGGCCACGACGCGCAACTGATTTCCAAAATTCATCTTTCTCCTGTGGGAATGGAACTTACGACCCCTGGTTTAATAGACCAGTGCTCTACCACTGAGCTAAAGAGGCGCGGCCTAGCGGTACTCTTGGGTACTTCGTCCTTACGGTCGTCTACATCATCAGACTTTAGCTGACAACACTTCATATTACCGGCTAATATTTGCACCTATGGCGACAAATTACTGCTTGGCTACACATCTGACACGTAACCGATGTGCTCTCCAAACAAAAACACTTGCATTTCAGAACATGTCTTTCACACATGTCTACAAAATCACCTTCACCTTCAAATACAGTTTCCTTGCCACTGACAGAGACGTAGGCAAAGTTTAAAGTTGCTATTTCCATTATATCTCGTTAATCAGAAAAACGGTAATTTACACCAGCAGCGGAACAAAATACTGTTCCGCCCAGCGTCTGGATCGAACCCACAACACAGGGATTAAGAGTCTGACGCTCTACCGACTGAGCTAGCCGGCTACCTCGGTGAATACCTGCCGGGTAGAACGTCACACAGTACTCGTTTGGGTTGGGTGGTCCCATACAGAATCTCTCCATGATGCCTAATGTTTTCCTAACGTCACACTCGTCACGTACTTCACTTTTATGTCATAATCATTTCTGAGAGGTAAAGAAATTGCATGACAACATGCAGAGCTAGTGGCGTCAAAATTAACACACATACTTTATGTGACTCAAAAGCCGAACGAGTTACTTTCCGACGTTGTTTTAGATGTGCAAGTGATAGTCAAAACTCGCTGTGTCGGCACTCTGCCGACCATTTCGCTAGTTAACACCGGTCTTGTTGTGTGTGTTTCAAGCTCAAGAGCATCTCCAAGCAAAAAATGGTCAACAGCAACATTCAGACGGTTTCGTACTGCTCAATTGCTACATTAAAACGTTATGTTTCTTTTTCAGAACTGGAAAAACACAAGCGTGACAGCATTCGAACCTGTAATCTTCAGATCCGAAGTCCGACGCCTTATCCATTAGGCCACACGGTCACTGACGACCAACATTTACATGTATACGACTCATCTCGAAACGCTCACACCCCTGAGGATTTGTGTTTTCGTTCTACACAGCCGCTGCCCCTTGCTCTTTCCCACCCATTCGTTACATTCAACCTCTGACGTGACCGACCAAATATAGACTGAGAAACAAGACCACACACTTTGTGCATTCGGAATCGAAGGCAGGGCGTCCCTCGCCGCATTTGCTACGATTGCCATTTGCTACTTCTGCAGAAGCGGCGGCGGCGACGACGACGACGACGACGACGAATATCGCGAGAGGCTCTGAGATATGTGAGGAATACATCTATAAAATGTAATTCAGACTGCCTCGTCCCACCTTATGCTGTACCGCTTTGGCAAATGCTTTATCTGCGCCATTCGCCTTAATCGCATCTGAGAGTAATTCTTAAAAAAACGCCTGTCGCTAATTGTTCGTCATCACAGGTACTGTTTGCTATACGGCCACGACGCGCAACTGATTTCCAAAATTCATCTTTCTCCTGTGAGAATGGAACTTACGACCCCTGGTTTAATAGACCAGTGCTCTACCACTGAGCTAAAGAGGCGCGGCCTAGCGGTACTCTTGGGTACTTCGTCCTTACGGTCGTCTACATCATCAGACTTTAGCTGACAACACTTCATATTACCGGCTAATATTTGCACCTATGGCGACAAATTACTGCTTGGCTACACATCTGACACGTAACCGATGTGCTCTCCAAACAAAAACACTTGCATTTCAGAACATGTCTTTCACACATGTCTACAAAATCACCTTCACCTTCAAATACAGTTTCCTTGCCACTGACAGAGACGTAGGCAAAGTTTAAAGTTGCTATTTCCATTATATCTCGTTAATCAGAAAAACGGTAATTTACACCTGCAGCGGAACAAAATACTGTTCCGCCCAGCGTCTGGATCGAACCCACCACCCAGGGATTAAGAGTCTGACGCTCTACCGACTGAGCTAGCCGGCTACCTCGGTGAATACCTGCCGGGTAGAATGTCACACAGTACTCGTTTGGATTGGGTGGTCCCATACAGAATCTCTCCATGATGCCTAATGTTTTCCTAACGTCACACTCGTCACGTACTTCACTTTTATGTCATAATCATTTCGGAGAGGTAAAGAAATTGCATGACAACATGCGGAGCTGGTGGCGTCAAAATTAACACACATACTTTATGTGACTCAAAAGCCGAACGAGTTACTTTCCGACGTTGTTTTAGATGTGCAAGTGATAGTCAAAACTCGCTGTGTCGGCACTCTGCCGACCATTTCGCTAGTTAACACCGGTCTTGTTGTGTGTGTTTCAAGCTCAAGAGCATCTCCAAGCAAAAAATGGTCAACAGCAACATTCAGACGGTTTCGTACTGCTCAATTGCTACATTAAAACGTTATGTTTCTTTTTCAGAACTGGAAAACACAAGCGTGACAGCATTCGAACCTGTAATCTTCAGATCCGAAGTCCGACGCCTTATCCATTAGGCCACACGGTCACTGACGACCAACATTTACATGTATACGACTCATCTCGAAACGCTCACACCCCTGAGGATTTGTGTTTTCGTTCTACACAGCCGCTGCCCCTTGCTCTTTCCCACCCATTCGTTACATTCAACCTCTGACGTGACCGACCAAATATAGACTGAGAAACAAGACCACACACTTTGTGCATTCGGAATCGAAGGCAGGGCGTCGCTCGCCGCATTTGCTACGATTGCCATTTGCTACTTCTGCAGAAGCGGCGGCGGCGACGACGACGACGACGACGACGACGACGACGAATATCGCGAGAGGCTCTGAGATATGTGAGGAATACATCTATAAAATGTAATTCAGACTGCCTCGTCCCACCTTATGCTGTACCGCTTTGGCAAATGCTTTATCTGCGCCATTCGCCTTAATCGCATCTGAGAGTAATTCTTAAAAAAACGCCTGTCGCTAATTGTTCGTCATCACAGGTACTGTTTGCTATACGGCCACGACGCGCAACTGATTTCCAAAATTCATCTTTCTCCTGTGAGAATGGAACTTACGACCCCTGGTTTAATAGACCAGTGCTCTACCACTGAGCTAAAGAGGCGCGGCCTAGCGGTACTCTTGGGTACTTCGTCCTTACGGTCGTCTACATCATCAGACTTTAGCTGACAACACTTCATATTACCGGCTAATATTTGCACCTATGGCGACAAATTACTGCTTGGCTACACATCTGACACGTAACCGATGTGCTCTCCAAACAAAAACACTTGCATTTCAGAACATGTCTTTCACACATGTCTACAAAATCACCTTCACCTTCAAATACAGTTTCCTTGCCACTGACAGAGACGTAGGCAAAGTTTAAAGTTGCTATTTCCATTATATCTCGTTAATCAGAAAAACGGTAATTTACACCAGCAGCGGAACAAAATACTGTTCCGCCCAGCGTCTGGATCGAACCCACAACACAGGGATTAAGAGTCTGACGCTCTACCGACTGAGCTAGCCGGCTACCTCGGTGAATACCTGCCGGGTAGAACGTCACACAGTACTCGTTTGGGTTGGGTGGTCCCATACAGAATCTCTCCATGATGCCTAATGTTTTCCTAACGTCACACTCGTCACGTACTTCACTTTTATGTCATAATCATTTCTGAGAGGTAAAGAAATTGCATGACAACATGCAGAGCTAGTGGCGTCAAAATTAACACACATACTTTATGTGACTCAAAAGCCGAACGAGTTACTTTCCGACGTTGTTTTAGATGTGCAAGTGATAGTCAAAACTCGCTGTGTCGGCACTCTGCCGACCATTTCGCTAGTTAACACCGGTCTTGTTGTGTGTGTTTCAAGCTCAAGAGCATCTCCAAGCAAAAAATGGTCAACAGCAACATTCAGACGGTTTCGTACTGCTCAATTGCTACATTAAAACGTTATGTTTCTTTTTCAGAACTGGAAAAACACAAGCGTGACAGCATTCGAACCTGTAATCTTCAGATCCGAAGTCCGACGCCTTATCCATTAGGCCACACGGTCACTGACGACCAACATTTACATGTATACGACTCATCTCGAAACGCTCACACCCCTGAGGATTTGTGTTTTCGTTCTACACAGCCGCTGCCCCTTGCTCTTTCCCACCCATTCGTTACATTCAACCTCTGACGTGACCGACCAAATATAGACTGAGAAACAAGACCACACACTTTGTGCATTCGGAATCGAAGGCAGGGCGTCCCTCGCCGCATTTGCTACGATTGCCATTTGCTACTTCTGCAGAAGCGGCGGCGGCGACGACGACGACGACGACGACGAATATCGCGAGAGGCTCTGAGATATGTGAGGAATACATCTATAAAATGTAATTCAGACTGCCTCGTCCCACCTTATGCTGTACCGCTTTGGCAAATGCTTTATCTGCGCCATTCGCCTTAATCGCATCTGAGAGTAATTCTTAAAAAAACGCCTGTCGCTAATTGTTCGTCATCACAGGTACTGTTTGCTATACGGCCACGACGCGCAACTGATTTCCAAAATTCATCTTTCTCCTGTGAGAATGGAACTTACGACCCCTGGTTTAATAGACCAGTGCTCTACCACTGAGCTAAAGAGGCGCGGCCTAGCGGTACTCTTGGGTACTTCGTCCTTACGGTCGTCTACATCATCAGACTTTAGCTGACAACACTTCATATTACCGGCTAATATTTGCACCTATGGCGACAAATTACTGCTTGGCTACACATCTGACACGTAACCGATGTGCTCTCCAAACAAAAACACTTGCATTTCAGAACATGTCTTTCACACATGTCTACAAAATCACCTTCACCTTCAAATACAGTTTCCTTGCCACTGACAGAGACGTAGGCAAAGTTTAAAGTTGCTATTTCCATTATATCTCGTTAATCAGAAAAACGGTAATTTACACCTGCAGCGGAACAAAATACTGTTCCGCCCAGCGTCTGGATCGAACCCACCACCCAGGGATTAAGAGTCTGACGCTCTACCGACTGAGCTAGCCGGCTACCTCGGTGAATACCTGCCGGGTAGAATGTCACACAGTACTCGTTTGGATTGGGTGGTCCCATACAGAATCTCTCCATGATGCCTAATGTTTTCCTAACGTCACACTCGTCACGTACTTCACTTTTATGTCATAATCATTTCGGAGAGGTAAAGAAATTGCATGACAACATGCGGAGCTGGTGGCGTCAAAATTAACACACATACTTTATGTGACTCAAAAGCCGAACGAGTTACTTTCCGACGTTGTTTTAGATGTGCAAGTGATAGTCAAAACTCGCTGTGACGGCACTCTGCCGACCATTTCGCTAGTTAACACCGGTCTTGTTGTGTGTGTTTCAAGCTCAAGAGCATCTCCAAGCAAAAAATGGTCAACAGCAACATTCAGACGGTTTCGTACTGCTCAATTGCTACATTAAAACGTTATGTTTCTTTTTCAGAACTGGAAAACACAAGCGTGACAGCATTCGAAACTGTAATCTTCAGATCCGAAGTCCGACGCCTTATCCATTAGGCCACACGGTCACTGACGACCAACATTTACATGTATACGACTCATCTCGAAACGCTCACACCCCTGAGGATTTGTGTTTTCGTTCTACACAGCCGCTGCCCCTTGCTCTTTCCCACCCATTCGTTACATTCAACCTCTGACGTGACCGACCAAATATAGACTGAGAAACAAGACCACACACTTTGTGCATTCGGAATCGAAGGCAGGGCGTCCCTCGCCGCATTTGCTACGATTGCCATTTGCTACTTCTGCAGAAGCGGCGGCGGCGACGACGACGACGACGACGACGACGACGAATATCGCGAGAGGCTCTGAGATATGTGAGGAATACATCTATAAAATGTAATTCAGACTGCCTCGTCCCACCTTATGCTGTACCGCTTTGGCAAATGCTTTATCTGCGCCATTCGCCTTAATCGCATCTGAGAGTAATTCTTAAAAAAACGCCTGTCGCTAATTGTTCGTCATCACAGGTACTGTTTGCTATACGGCCACGACGCGCAACTGATTTCCAAAATTCATCTTTCTCCTGTGAGAATGGAACTTACGACCCCTGGTTTAATAGACCAGTGCTCTACCACTGAGCTAAAGAGGCGCGGCCTAGCGGTACTCTTGGGTACTTCGTCCTTACGGTCGTCTACATCATCAGACTTTAGCTGACAACACTTCATATTACCGGCTAATATTTGCACCTATGGCGACAAATTACTGCTTGGCTACACATCTGACACGTAACCGATGTGCTCTCCAAACAAAAACACTTGCATTTCAGAACATGTCTTTCACACATGTCTACAAAATCACCTTCACCTTCAAATACAGTTTCCTTGCCACTGACAGAAACGTAGGCAAAGTTTAAAGTTGCTATTTCCATTATATCTCGTTAATCAGAAAAACGGTAATTTACACCTGCAGCCGAACAAAATACTGTTCCGCCCAGCGTCTGGATCGAACCCACCACCCAGGGATTAAGAGTCTGACGCTCTACCGACTGAGCTAGCCGGCTACCACGGTGAATACCTGCCGGGTAGAATGTCACACAGTACTCGTTTGGGTTGGGTGGTCCCATACAGAATCTCTCCATGATGCCTAATGTTTTCCTAACGTCACACTCGTCACGTACTTCACTTTTATGTCATAATCATTTCTGAGAGGTAAAGAAATTGCATGACAACATGCGGAGCTGGTGGCGTCAAAATTAACACACATACTTTATGTGACTCAAAAGCCGAACGAGTTACTTTCCGACGTTGTTTTAGATGTGCAAGTGATAGTCAAAACTCGCTGTGTCGGCACTCTGCCGACCATTTCGCTAGTTAACACCGGTCTTGTTGTGTGTGTTTCAAGCTCAAGAGCATCTCCAAGCAAAAAATGGTCAACAGCAACATTCAGACGGTTTCGTACTGCTCAATTGCTACATTAAAACGTTATGTTTCTTTTTCAGAACTGGAAAACACAAGCGTGACAGCATTCGAACCTGTAATCTTCAGATCCGAAGTCCGACGCCTTATCCATTAGGCCACACGGTCACTGACGACCAACATTTACATGTATACGACTCATCTCGAAACGCTCACACCCCTGAGGATTTGTGTTTTCGTTCTACACAGCCGCTGCCCCTTGCTCTTTCCCACCCATTCGTTACATTCAACCTCTGACGTGACCGACCAAATATAGACTGAGAAACAAGACCACACACTTTGTGCATTCGGAATCGAAGGCAGGGCGTCCCTCGCCGCATTTGCTACGATTGCCATTTGCTACTTCTGCAGAAGCGACGGCGGCGACGACGACGATGACGACGACGACGAATATCGCGAGAGGCTCTGAGATATGTGAGGAATACATCTATAAAATGTAATTCAGACTGCCTCGTCCCACCTTATGCTGTACCGCTTTGGCAAATGCTTTATCTGCGCCATTCGCCTTAATCGCATCTGAGAGTAATTCTTAAAATAACGCCTGTCGCTAATTGTTCGTCATCACAGGTACTGTTTGCTATACGGCCACGACGCGCAACTGATTTCCAAAATTCATCTTTCTCCTGTGGGAATGGAACTTACGACCCCTGGTTTAATAGACCAGTGCTCTACAACTGAGCTAAAGAGGCGCGGCCTAGCAGTACGCTTGGGTACTTCGTCCTTACGGTCGTCTACATCATCAGACTTTAGCTGACAACACTTCATATTACCGGGTAATATTTGCACCTATGGCGACAAATTACTGCTTGGCTACACATCTGACACGTAACCGATGTGCTCTCCAAACGAAAACACTTGCATTTCAGAACATGTCTTTCACACATGTCTACAAAATCACCTTCACCTTCAAATACAGTTTCCTTGCCACTGACAGAGACGTAGGCAAAGTTTAAAGTTGCTATTTCCATTATATCTCGTTAATCAGAAAAACGGTAATTTACACCTGCAGCGGAACAAAATACTGTTCCGCCCAGCGTCTGGATCGAACCCACGACCCAGGGATTAAGAGTCTGACGCTCTACCGACTGAGCTAGCCGGCTACCTCGGTGAATACCTGCCGGGTAGAACGTCACACAGTACTCGTTTGGGTTGGGTGGTCCCATACAGAATCTCTCCATGATGCCTAATGTTTTCCTAACGTCACACTCGTCACGTACTTCACTTTTATGTCATAATCATTTCTGAGAGGTAAAGAAATTGCATGACAACATGCAGAGCTAGTGGCGTCAAAATTAACACACATACTTTATGTGACTCAAAAGCCGAACGAGTTACTTTCCGACGTTGTTTTAGATGTGCAAGTGATAGTCAAAACTCGCTGTGTCGGCACTATGCCGACCATTTCGCTAGTTAACACCGGTCTTGTTGTGTGTGTTTCAAGCTCAAGAGCATCTCCAAGCAAAAAATGGTCAACAGCAACATTCAGACGGTTTCGTACTGCTCAATTGCTACATTAAAACGTTATGTTTCTTTTTCAGAACTGGAAAAACACAAGCGTGACAGCATTCGAACCTGTAATCTTCAGATCCGAAGTCCGACGCCTTATCCATTAGGCCACACGGTCACTGACGACCAACATTTACATGTATACGACTCATCTCGAAACGCTCACACCCCTGAGGATTTGTGTTTTCGTTCTACACAGCCGCTGCCCCTTGCTCTTTCCCGCCCATTCGTTACATTCAACCTCTGACGTGACCGACCAAATATAGACTGAGAAACAAGACCACACACTTTGTGCATTCGGAATCGAAGGCAGGGCGTCCCTCGCCGCATTTGCTACGATTGCCATTTGCTACTTCTGCAGAAGCGGCGGCGGCGACGACGACGACGACGACGACGACGACGAATATCGCGAGAGGCTCTGAGATATGTGAGGAATACATCTATAAAATGTAATTCAGACTGCCTCGTCCCACCTTATGCTGTACCGCTTTGGCCAATGCTTTATCTGCGCCATTCGCCTTAATCGCATCTGAGAGTAATTCTTAAAAAAACGCCTGTCGCTAATTGTTCGTCATCACAGGTACTGTTTGCTATACGGCCACGACGCGCAACTGATTTCCAAAATTCATCTTTCTCCTGTGAGAATGGAACTTACGACCCCTGGTTTAATAGACCAGTGCTCTACCACTGAGCTAAAGAGGCGCGGCCTAGCGGTACTCTTGGGTACTTCGTCCTTACGGTCGTCTACATCATCAGACTTTAGCTGACAACACTTCATATTACCGGCTAATATTTGCACCTATGGCGACAAATTACTGCTTGGCTACACATCTGACACGTAACCGATGTGCTCTCCAAACAAAAACACTTGCATTTCAGAACATGTCTTTCACACATGTCTACAAAATCACCTTCACCTTCAAATACAGTTTCCTTGCCACTGACAGAGACGTAGGCAAAGTTTAAAGTTGCTATTTCCATTATATCTCGTTAATCAGAAAAACGGTAATTTACACCAGCAGCGGAACAAACTACTGTTCCGCCCAGCGTCTGGATCGAACCCACCACCCAGGGATTAAGAGTCTGACGCTCTACCGACTGAGCTAGCCGGCTACCTCGGTGAATACCTGCCAGGTAGAATGTCACACAGTACTCGTTTGGGTTGGGTGGTCCCATACAGAATCTCTCCATGATGCCTAATGTTTTCCTAACGTCACACTCGTCACGTACTTCACTTTTATGTCATAATCATTTCTGAGAGGTAAAGAAATTGCATGACAACATGCGGAGCTGGTGGCGTCAAAATTAACACACATACTTTATGTGACTCAAAAGCCGAACGAGTTACTTTCCGACGTTGTTTTAGATGTGCAAGTGATAGTCAAAACTCGCTGTGTCGGCACTCTGCCGACCATTTCGCTAGTTAACACCGGTCTTGTTGTGTGTGTTTCAAGCTCAAGAGCATCTCCAAGCAAAAAATGGTCAACAGCAACATTCAGACGGTTTCGTACTGCTCAATTGCTACATTAAAACGTTATGTTTCTTTTTCAGAACTGGAAAACACAAGCGTGACAGCATTCGAACCTGTAATCTTCAGATCCGAAGTCCGACGCCTTATCCATTAGGCCACACGGTCACTGACGACCAACATTTACATGTATACGACTCATCTCGAAACGCTCACACCCCTGAGGATTTGTGTTTTCGTTCTACACAGCCGCTGCCCCTTGCTCTTTCCCACCCATTCGTTACATTCAACCTCTGACGTGACCGACCAAATATAGACTGAGAAACAAGACCACACACTTTGTGCATTCGGAATCGAAGGCAGGGCGTCCCTCGCCGCATTTGCTACGATTGCCATTTGCTACTTCTGCAGAAGCGACGGCGGCGACGACGACGATGACGACGACGACGAATATCGCGAGAGGCTCTGAGATATGTGAGGAATACATCTATAAAATGTAATTCAGACTGCCTCGTCCCACCTTATGCTGTACCGCTTTGGCAAATGCTTTATCTGCGCCATTCGCCTTAATCGCATCTGAGAGTAATTCTTAAAATAACGCCTGTCGCTAATTGTTCGTCATCACAGGTACTGTTTGCTATACGGCCACGACGCGCAACTGATTTCCAAAATTCATCTTTCTCCTGTGGGAATGGAACTTACGACCCCTGGTTTAATAGACCAGTGCTCTACAACTGAGCTAAAGAGGCGCGGCCTAGCAGTACGCTTGGGTACTTCGTCCTTACGGTCGTCTACATCATCAGACTTTAGCTGACAACACTTCATATTACCGGGTAATATTTGCACCTATGGCGACAAATTACTGCTTGGCTACACATCTGACACGTAACCGATGTGCTCTCCAAACAAAAACACTTGCATTTCAGAACATGTCTTTCACACATGTCTACAAAATCACCTTCACCTTCAAATACAGTTTCCTTGCCACTGACAGAGACGTAGGCAAAGTTTAAAGTTGCTATTTCCATTATATCTCGTTAATCAGAAAAACGGTAATTTACACCTGCAGCGGAACAAAATACTGTTCCGCCCAGCGTCTGGATCGAACCCACGACCCAGGGATTAAGAGTCTGACGCTCTACCGACTGAGCTAGCCGGCTACCTCGGTGAATACCTGCCGGGTAGAACGTCACACAGTACTCGTTTGGGTTGGGTGGTCCCATACAGAATCTCTCCATGATGCCTAATGTTTTCCTAACGTCACACTCGTCACGTACTTCACTTTTATGTCATAATCATTTCTGAGAGGTAAAGAAATTGCATGACAACATGCAGAGCTAGTGGCGTCAAAATTAACACACATACTTTATGTGACTCAAAAGCCGAACGAGTTACTTTCCGACGTTGTTTTAGATGTGCAAGTGATAGTCAAAACTCGCTGTGTCGGCACTATGCCGACCATTTCGCTAGTTAACACCGGTCTTGTTGTGTGTGTTTCAAGCTCAAGAGCATCTCCAAGCAAAAAATGGTCAACAGCAACATTCAGACGGTTTCGTACTGCTCAATTGCTACATTAAAACGTTAGGTTTCTTTTTCAGAACTGGAAAAACACAAGCGTGACAGCATTCGAACCTGTAATCTTCAGATCCGAAGTCCGACGCCTTATCCATTAGGCCACACGGTCACTGACGACCAACATTTACATGTATACGACTCATCTCGAAACGCTCACACCCCTGAGGATTTGTGTTTTCGTTCTACACAGCCGCTGCCCCTTGCTCTTTCCCGCCCATTCGTTACATTCAACCTCTGACGTGACCGACCAAATATAGACTGAGAAACAAGACCACACACTTTGTGCATTCGGAATCGAAGGCAGGGCGTCCCTCGCCGCATTTGCTACGATTGCCATTTGCTACTTCTGCAGAAGCGGCGGCGGCGACGACGACGACGACGACGACGACGACGAATATCGCGAGAGGCTCTGAGATATGTGAGGAATACATCTATAAAATGTAATTCAGACTGCCTCGTCCCACCTTATGCTGTACCGCTTTGGCCAATGCTTTATCTGCGCCATTCGCCTTAATCGCATCTGAGAGTAATTCTTAAAAAAACGCCTGTCGCTAATTGTTCGTCATCACAGGTACTGTTTGCTATACGGCCACGACGCGCAACTGATTTCCAAAATTCATCTTTCTCCTGTGAGAATGGAACTTACGACCCCTGGTTTAATAGACCAGTGCTCTACCACTGAGCTAAAGAGGCGCGGCGTAGCGGTACTCTTGGGTACTTCGTCCTTACGGTCGTCTACATCATCAGACTTTAGCTGACAACACTTCATATTACCGGCTAATATTTGCACCTATGGCGACAAATTACTGCTTGGCTATACATCTGACACGTAACCGATGTGCTCTCCAAACAAAAACACTTGCATTTCAGAACATGTCTTTCACACATGTCTACAAAATCACCTTCACCTTCAAATACAGTTTCCTTGCCACTGACAGAGACGTAGGCAAAGTTTAAAGTTGCTATTTCCATTATATCTCGTTAATCAGAAAAACGGTAATTTACACCAGCAGCGGAACAAAATACTGTTCCGCCCAGCGTCTGGATGGAACCCACGACGCAGGGATTAAGAGTCTGACGCTCTACCGACTGAGCTAGCCGGCTACCTCGGTGAATACCTGCCGGGTAGAACGTCACACAGTACTCGTTTGGGTTGGGTGGTCCCATACAGAATCTCTCCATGATGCCTAATGTTTTCCTAACGTCACACTCGTCACGTACTTCACTTTTATGTCATAATCATTTCTGAGAGGTAAAGAAATTGCATGACAACATGCAGAGCTAGTGGCGTCAAAATTAACACACATACTTTATGTGACTCAAAAGCCGAACGAGTTACTTTCCGACGTTGTTTTAGATGTGCAAGTGATAGTCAAAACTCGCTGTGTCGGCACTCTGCCGACCATTTCGCTAGTTAACACCGGTCTTGTTGTGTGTGTTTCAAGCTCAAGAGCATCTCCAAGCAAAAAATGGTCAACAGCAACATTCAGACGGTTTCGTACTGCTCAATTGCTACGTTAAAACGTTATGTTTCTTTTTCAGAACTGGAAAAACACAAGCATGACAGCATTCGAACCTGTAATCTTCAGAGCCGAAGTCCGACGCCTTATCCATTAGGCCACACGGTCACTGACGACCAACATTTACATGTATACGACTCATCTCGAAACGCTCACACCCCTGAGGATTTGTGTTTTCGTTCTACACAGCCGCTGCCCCTTGCTCTTTCCCACCCATTCGTTACATTCAACCTCTGACGTGACCGACCAAATATAGACTGAGAAACAAGACCACACACTTTGTGCATTCGGAATCGAAGGCAGGGCGTCCCTCGCCGCATTTGCTACGATTGCCATTTGCTACTTCTGCAGAAGCGGCGGCGGCGACGACGACGACGACGACGACGACGACGACGACGACGACGAATATCGCGAGAGGCTCTGAGATATGTGAGGAATACATCTATAAAATGTAATTCAGACTGCCTCGTCCCACCTTATGCTGTACCGCTTTGGCAAATGCTTTATCTGCGCCATTCGCCTTAATCGCATCTGAGAGTAATTCTTAAAAAAACGCCTGTCGCTAATTGTTCGTCATCACAGGTACTGTTTGCTATACGGCCACGACGCGCAACTGATTTCCAAAATTCATCTTTCTCCTGTGGGAATGGAACTTACGACCCCTGGTTTAATAGACCAGTGCTCTACCACTGAGCTAAAGAGGCGCGGCCTAGCGGTACTCTTGGGTACTTCGTCCTTACGGTCGTCTACATCATCAGACTTTAGCTGACAACACTTCATATTACCGGCTAATATTTGCACCTATGGCGACAAATTACTGCTTGGCTACACATCTGACACGTAACCGATGTGCTCTCCAAACAAAAACACTTGCATTTCAGAACATGTCTTTCACACATGTCTACAAAATCACCTTCACCTTCAAATACAGTTTCCTTGCCACTGACAGAGACGTAGGCAAAGTTTAAAGTTGCTATTTCCATTATATCTCGTTAATCAGAAAAACGGTAATTTACACCAGCAGCGGAACAAAATACTGTTCCGCCCAGCGTCTGGATCGAACCCACGACCCAGGCATTAAGAGTCTGACGCTCTACCGACTGAGCTAGCCGGCTACCTCGGTGAATACCTGCCGGGTAGAACGTCACACAGTACTCGTTTGGGTTGGGTGGTCCCATACAGAATCTCTCCATGATGCCTAATGTTTTCCTAACGTCACACTCGTCACGTACTTCACTTTTATGTCATAATCATTTCTGAGAGGTAAAGAAATTGCATGACAACATGCAGAGCTAGTGGCGTCAAAATTAACACACATACTTTATGTGACTCAAAAGCCGAACGAGTTACTTTCCGACGTTGTTTTAGATGTGCAAGTGATAGTCAAAACTCGCTGTGTCGGCACTCTGCCGACCATTTCGCTAGTTAACACCGGTCTTGTTGTGTGTGTTTCAAGCTCAAGAGCATCTCCAAGCAAAAAATGGTCAACAGCAACATTCAAACGGTTTCGTACTGCTCAATTGCTACGTTAAAACGTTATGTTTCTTTTTCAGAACTGGAAAAACACAAGCGTGACAGCATTCGAACCTGTAATCTTCAGATCCGAAGTCCGACGCCTTATCCATTAGGCCACACGGTCACTGACGACCAACATTTACATGTATACGACTCATCTCGAAACGCTCACACCCCTGAGGATTTGTGTTTTCGTTCTACACAGCCGCTGCCCCTTGCTCTTTCCCACCCATTCGTTACATTCAACCTCTGACGTGACCGACCAAATATAGACTGAGAAACAAGACCACACACTTTGTGCATTCGGAATCGAAGGCAGGGCGTCCCTCGCCGCATTTGCTACGATTGCCATTTGCTACTTCTGCAGAAGCGGCGGCGGCGGCGACGACGACGAATATCGCGAGAGGCTCTGAGATATGTGAGGAATACATCTATAAAATGTAATTCAGACTGCCTCGTCCCACCTTATGCTGTACCGCTTTGGCAAATGCTTTATCTGCGCCATTCGCCTTAATCGCATCTGAGAGTAATTCTTAAAAAAACGCCTGTCGCTAATTGTTCGTCATCACAGGTACTGTTTGCTATACGGCCACGACGCGCAACTGATTTCCAAAATTCATCTTTCTCCTGTGAGAATGGAACTTACGACCCCTGGTTTAATAGACCAGTGCTCTACCACTGAGCTAAAGAGGCGCGGCCTAGCGGTACTCTTGGGTACTTCGTCCTTACGGTCGTCTACATCATCAGACTTTAGCTGACAACACTTCATATTACCGGCTAATATTTGCACCTATGGCGACAAATTACTGCTTGGCTACACATCTGACACGTAACCGATGTGCTCTCCAAACAAAAACACTTGCATTTCAGAACATGTCTTTCACACATGTCTACAAAATCACCTTCACCTTCAAATACAGTTTCCTTGCCACTGACAGAGACGTATGCAAAGTTTAAAGTTGCTATTTCCATTATATCTCGTTAATCAGAAAAACGGTAATTTACACCTGCAGCCGAACAAAATACTGTTCCGCCCAGCGTCTGGATCGAACCCACCACCCAGGGATTAAGAGTCTAACGCTCTACCGACTGAGCAGCCGGCTACCTCGGTGAATACCTGCCGGGTAGAATGTCACACAGTACTCGTTTGGGTTGGGTGGTCCCATACAGAATCTCTCCATGATGCCTAATGTTTTCCTAACGTCACACTCGTCACGTACTTCACTTTTATGTCATAATCATTTCTGAGAGGTAAAGAAATTGCATGACAACATGCAGAGCTAGTGGCGTCAAAATTAACACACATACTTTATGTGACTCAAAAGCCGAACGAGTTACTTTCCGACGTTGTTTTAGATGTGCAAGTGATAGTCAAAACTCGCTGTGTCGGCACTATGCCGACCATTTCGCTAGTTAACACCGGTCTTGTTGTGTGTGTTTCAAGCTCAAGAGCATCTCCAAGCAAAAAATGGTCAACAGCAACATTCAGACGGTTTCGTACTGCTCAATTGCTACATTAAAACGTTAGGTTTCTTTTTCAGAACTGGAAAAACACAAGCGTGACAGCATTCGAACCTGTAATCTTCAGATCCGAAGTCCGACGCCTTATCCATTAGGCCACACGGTCACTGACGACCAACATTTACATGTATACGACTCATCTCGAAACGCTCACACCCCTGAGGATTTGTGTTTTCGTTCTACACAGCCGCTGCCCCTTGCTCTTTCCCGCCCATTCGTTACATTCAACCTCTGACGTGACCGACCAAATATAGACTGAGAAACAAGACCACACACTTTGTGCATTCGGAATCGAAGGCAGGGCGTCCCTCGCCGCATTTGCTACGATTGCCATTTGCTACTTCTGCAGAAGCGGCGGCGGCGACGACGACGACGACGACGACGACGACGAATATCGCGAGAGGCTCTGAGATATGTGAGGAATACATCTATAAAATGTAATTCAGACTGCCTCGTCCCACCTTATGCTGTACCGCTTTGGCCAATGCTTTATCTGCGCCATTCGCCTTAATCGCATCTGAGAGTAATTCTTAAAAAAACGCCTGTCGCTAATTGTTCGTCATCACAGGTACTGTTTGCTATACGGCCACGACGCGCAACTGATTTCCAAAATTCATCTTTCTCCTGTGAGAATGGAACTTACGACCCCTGGTTTAATAGACCAGTGCTCTACCACTGAGCTAAAGAGGCGCGGCCTAGCGGTACTCTTGGGTACTTCGTCCTTACGGTCGTCTACATCATCAGACTTTAGCTGACAACACTTCATATTACCGGCTAATATTTGCACCTATGGCGACAAATTACTGCTTGGCTACACATCTGACACGTAACCGATGTGCTCTCCAAACAAAAACACTTGCATTTCAGAACATGTCTTTCACACATGTCTACAAAATCACCTTCACCTTCAAATACAGTTTCCTTGCCACTGACAGAGACGTAGGCAAAGTTTAAAGTTGCTATTTCCATTATATCTCGTTAATCAGAAAAACGGTAATTTACACCAGCAGCGGAACAAAATACTGTTCCGCCCAGCGTCTGGATCGAACCCACGACCCAGGGATTAAGAGTCTGACGCTCTACCGACTGAGCTAGCCGGCTACCTCGGTGAATACCTGCCGGGTAGAATGTCACACAGTACTCGTTTGGGTTGGGTGGTCCCATACAGAATCTCTCCATGATGCCTAATGTTTTCCTAACGTCACACTCGTCACGTACTTCACTTTTATGTCATAATCATTTCTGAGAGGTAAAGAAATTGCATGACAACATGCGGAGCTGGTGGCGTCAAAATTAACACACATACTTTATGTGACTCAAAAGCCGAACGAGTTACTTTCCGACGTTGTTTTAGATGTGCAAGTGATAGTCAAAACTCGCTGTGTCGGCACTCTGCCGACCATTTCGCTAGTTAACACCGGTCTTGTTGTGTGTGTTTCAAGCTCAAGAGCATCTCCAAGCAAAAAATGGTCAACAGCAACATTCAGACGGTTTCGTACTGCTCAATTGCTACATTAAAACGTTATGTTTCTTTTTCAGAACTGGAAAACACAAGCGTGACAGCATTCGAACCTGTAATCTTCAGATCCGAAGTCCGACGCCTTATCCATTAGGCCACACGGTCACTGACGACCAACATTTACATGTATACGACTCATCTCGAAACGCTCACACCCCTGAGGATTTGTGTTTTCGTTCTACACAGCCGCTGCCCCTTGCTCTTTCCCACCCATTCGTTACATTCAACCTCTGACGTGACCGACCAAATATAGACTGAGAAACAAGACCACACACTTTGTGCATTCGGAATCGAAGGCAGGGCGTCCCTCGCCGCATTTGCTACGATTGCCATTTGCTACTTCTGCAGAAGCGGCGGCGGCGACGACGACGACGACGACGACGACGAATATCGCGAGAGGCTCTGAGATATGTGAGGAATACATCTATAAAATGTAATTCAGACTGCCTCGTCCCACCTTATGCTGTACCGCTTTGGCAAATGCTTTATCTGCGCCATTCGCCTTAATCGCATCTGAGAGTAATTCTTAAAAAAACGCCTGTCGCTAATTGTTCGTCATCACAGGTACTGTTTGCTATACGGCCACGACACGCAACTGATTTCCAAAATTCATCTTTCTCCTGTGGGAATGGAACTTACGACCCCTGGTTTAATAGACCAGTGCTCTACCACTGAGCTAAAGAGGCGCGGCCTAGCAGTACTCTTGGGTACTTCGTCCTTACGGTCGTCTACATCATCAGACTTTAGCTGACAACACTTCATATTACCGGCTAATATTTGCACCTATGGCGACAAATTACTGCTTGGCTACACATCTGACACGTAACCGATGTGCTCTCCAAACAAAAACACTTGCATTTCAGAACATGTCTTTCACACATGTCTACAAAATCACCATCACCTTCAAATACAGTTTCCTTGCCACTGACAGAGACGTAGGCAAAGTTTAAAGTTGCTATTTCCATTATATCTCGTTAATCAGAAAAACGGTAATTTACACCAGCAGCGGAACAAAATACTGTTCCGCCCAGCGTCTGGATCGAACCCACGACCCAGGGATTAAGAGTCTGACGCTCTACCGACTGAGCTAGCCGGCTACCTCGGTGAATACCTGCCGGGTAGAATGTCACACAGTACTCGTTTGGGTTGGGTGGTCCCATACAGAATCTCTCCATGATGCCTAATGTTTTCCTAACGTCACACTCGTCACGTACTTCACTTTTATGTCATAATCATTTCTGAGAGGTAAAGAAATTGCATGACAACATGCGGAGCTGGTGGCGTCAAAATTAACACACATACTTTATGTGACTCAAAAGCCGAACGAGTTACTTTCCGACGTTGTTTTAGATGTGCAAGTGATAGTCAAAACTCGCTGTGTCGGCACTCTGCCGACCATTTCGCTAGTTAACACCGGTCTTGTTGTGTGTGTTTCAAGCTCAAGAGCATCTCCAAGCAAAAAATGGTCAACAGCAACATTCAGACGGTTTCGTACTGCTCAATTGCTACATTGAAACGTTATGTTTCTTTTTCAGAACTGGAAAACACAAGCGTGACAGCATTCGAACCTGTAATCTTCAGATCCGAAGTCCGACGCCTTATCCATTAGGCCACACGGTCACTGACGACCAACATTTACATGTATACGACTCATCTCGAAACGCTCACACCCCTGAGGATTTGTGTTTTCGTTCTACACAGCCGCTGCCCCTTGCTCTTTCCCACCCATTCGTTACATTCAACCTCTGACGTGACCGACCAAATATAGACTGAGAAACAAGACCACACACTTTGTGCATTCGGAATCGAAGGCAGGGCGTCCCTCGCCGCATTTGCTACGATTGCCATTTGCTACTTCTGCAGAAGCGGCGGCGGCGACGACGACGACGACGACGACGACGAATATCGCGAGAGGCTCTGAGATATGTGAGGAATACATCTATAAAATGTAATTCAGACTGCCTCGTCCCACCTTATGCTGTACCGCTTTGGCAAATGCTTTATCTGCGCCATTCGCCTTAATCGCATCTGAAAGTAATTCTTAAAAAAACGCCTGTCGCTAATTGTTCGTTATCACAGGTACTGTTTGCTATACGGCCACGACGCGCAACTGATTTCCAAAATTCATCTTTCTCCTGTGAGAATGGAACTTACGACCCCTGGTTTAATAGACCAGTGCTCTACCACTGAGCTAAAGAGGCGCGGCCTAGCGGTGCTCGGGGTACTTCGTCCTTACGGTCGTCTACATCATCAGACTTTAGCTGACAACACTTCATATTACCGGCTAATATTTGCACCTATGGCGACAAATTACTGCTTGGCTACACATCTGACACGTAACCGATGTGCTCTCCAAACAAAAACACTTGCATTTCAGAACATGTCTTTCACACATGTCTACAAAATCACCTTCACCTTCAAATACAGTTTCCTTGCCACTGACAGAGACGTAGGCAAAGTTTAAAGTTGCTATTTCCATTATATCTCGTTAATCAGAAAAACGGTAATTTACACCAGCAGCGGAACAAAATACTGTTCCGCCCAGCGTCTGGATCGAACCCACGACCCAGGGATTAAGAGTCTGACGCTCTACCGACTGAGCTAGCCGGCTACCTCGGTGAATACCTGCCGGGTAGAATGTCACACAGTACTCGTTTGGGTTGGGTGGTCCCATACAGAATCTCTCCATGATGCCTAATGTTTTCCTAACGTCACACTCGTCACGTACTTCACTTTTATGTCATAATCATTTCTGAGAGGTAAAGAAATTGCATGACAACATGCGGAGCTGGTGGCGTCAAAATTAACACACATACTTTATGTGACTCAAAAGCCGAACGAGTTACTTTCCGACGTTGTTTTAGATGTGCAAGTGATAGTCAAAACTCGCTGTGTCGGCACTCTGCCGACCATTTCGCTAGTTAACACCGGTCTTGTTGTGTGTGTTTCAAGCTCAAGAGCATCTCCAAGCAAAAAATGGTCAACAGCAACATTCAGACGGTTTCGTACTGCTCAATTGCTACATTAAAACGTTATGTTTCTTTTTCAGAACTGGAAAACACAAGCGTGACAGCATTCGAACCTGTAATCTTCAGATCCGAAGTCCGACGCCTTATCCATTAGGCCACACGGTCACTGACGACCAACATTTACATGTATACGACTCATCTCGAAACGCTCACACCCCTGAGGATTTGTGTTTTCGTTCTACACAGCCGCTGCCCCTTGCTCTTTCCCACCCATTCGTTACATTCAACCTCTGACGTCACCGACCAAATATAGACTGAGAAACAAGACCACACACTTTGTGCATTCGGAATCGAAGGCAGGGCGTCCCTCGCCGCATTTGCTACGATTGCCATTTGCTACTTCTGCAGAAGCGGCGGCGGCGACGACGACGACGACGACGACGACGAATATCGCGAGAGGCTCTGAGATATGTGAGGAATACATCTATAAAATGTAATTCAGACTGCCTCGTCCCACCTTATGCTGTACCGCTTTGGCAAATGCTTTATCTGCGCCATTCGCCTTAATCGCATCTGAGAGTAATTCTTAAAAAAACGCCTGTCGCTAATTGTTCGTCATCACAGGTACTGTTTGCTATACGGCCACGACGCGCAACTGATTTCCAAAATTCATCTTTCTCCTGTGGGAATGGAACTTACGACCCCTGGTTTAATAGACCAGTGCTCTACCACTGAGCTAAAGAGGCGCGGCCTAGCAGTACTCTTGGGTACTTCGTCCTTACGGTCGTCTACATCATCAGACTTTAGCTGACAACACTTCATATTACCGGCTAATATTTGCACCTATGGCGACAAATTACTGCTTGGCTACACATCTGACACGTAACCGATGTGCTCTCCAAACAAAAACACTTGCATTTCAGAACATGTCTTTCACACATGTCTACAAAATCACCTTCACCTTCAAATACAGTTTCCTTGCCACTGACAGAGACGTAGGCAAAGTTTAAAGTTGCTATTTCCATTATATCTCGTTAATCAGAAAAACGGTAATTTACACCAGCAGCGGAACAAAATACTGTTCCGCCCAGCGTCTGGATCGAACCCACGACCCAGGGATTAAGAGTCTGACGCTCTACCGACTGAGCTAGCCGGCTACCTCGGTGAATACCTGCCGGGTAGAATGTCACACAGTACTCGTTTGGGTTGGGTGGTCCCATACAGAATCTCTCCATGATGCCTAATGTTTTCCTAACGTCACACTCGTCACGTACTTCACTTTTATGTCATAATCATTTCTGAGAGGTAAAGAAATTGCATGACAACATGCGGAGCTGGTGGCGTCAAAATTAACACACATACTTTATGTGACTCAAAAGCCGAACGAGTTACTTTCCGACGTTGTTTTAGATGTGCAAGTGATAGTCAAAACTCGCTGTGTCGGCACTCTGCCGACCATTTCGCTAGTTAACACCGGTCTTGTTGTGTGTGTTTCAAGCTCAAGAGCATCTCCAAGCAAAAAATGGTCAACAGCAACATTCAGACGGTTTCGTACTGCTCAATTGCTACATTAAAACGTTATGTTTCTTTTTCAGAACTGGAAAACACAAGCGTGACAGCATTCGAACCTGTAATCGTCAGATCCGAAGTCCGACGCCTTATCCATTAGGCCACACGGTCACTGACGACCAACATTTACATGTATACGACTCATCTCGAAACGCTCACACCCCTGAGGATTTGTGTTTTCGTTCTACACAGCCGCTGCCCCTTGCTCTTTCCCACCCATTCGTTACATTCAACCTCTGACGTGACCGACCAAATATAGACTGAGAAACAAGACCACACACTTTGTGCATTCGGAATCGAAGGCAGGGCGTCCCTCGCCGCATTTGCTACGATTGCCATTTGCTACTTCTGCAGAAGCGGCGGCGGCGACGACGACGACGACGACGACGACGAATATCGCGAGAGGCTCTGAGATATGTGAGGAATACATCTATAAAATGTAATTCAGACTGCCTCGTCCCACCTTATGCTGTACCGCTTTGGCAAATGCTTTATCTGCGCCATTCGCCTTAATCGCATCTGAGAGTAATTCTTAAAAAAACGCCTGTCGCTAATTGTTCGTCATCACAGGTACTGTTTGCTATACGGCCACGACGCGCAACTGATTTCCAAAATTCATCTTTCTCCTGTGGGAATGGAACTTACGACCCCTGGTTTAATAGACCAGTGCTCTACCACTGAGCTAAAGAGGCGCGGCCTAGCAGTACTCTTGGGTACTTCGTCCTTACGGTCGTCTACATCATCAGACTTTAGCTGACAACACTTCATATTACCGGCTAATATTTGCACCTATGGCGACAAATTACTGCTTGGCTACACATCTGACACGTAACCGATGTGCTCTCCAAACAAAAACACTTGCATTTCAGAACATGTCTTTCACACATGTCTACAAAATCACCTTCACCTTCAAATACAGTTTCCTTGCCACTGACAGAGACGTAGGCAAAGTTTAAAGTTGCTATTTCCATTATATCTCGTTAATCAGAAAAACGGTAATTTACACCTGCAGCGGAACAAAATACTGTTCCGCCCAGCGTCTGGATCGAACCCACGACCCAGGGATTAAGAGTCTGACGCTCTACCGACTGAGCTAGCCGGCTACCTCGGTGAATACCTGCCGGGTAGAACGTCACACAGTACTCGTTTGGGTTGGGTGGTCCCATACAGAATCTCTCCATGATGCCTAATGTTTTCCTAACGTCACACTCGTCACGTACTTCACTTTTATGTCATAATCATTTCTGAGAGGTAAAGAAATTGCATGACAACATGCAGAGCTAGTGGCGTCAAAATTAACACACATACTTTATGTGACTCAAAAGCCGAACGAGTTACTTTCCGACGTTGTTTTAGATGTGCAAGTGATAGTCAAAACTCGCTGTGTCGGCACTATGCCGACCATTTCGCTAGTTAACACCGGTCTTGTTGTGTGTGTTTCAAGCTCAAGAGCATCTCCAAGCAAAAAATGGTCAACAGCAACATTCAGACGGTTTCGTACTGCTCAATTGCTACATTAAAACGTTATGTTTCTTTTTCAGAACTGGAAAAACACAAGCGTGACAGCATTCGAACCTGTAATCTTCAGATCCGATGTCCGACGCCTTATCCATTAGGCCACACGGTCACTGACGACCAACATTTACATGTATACGACTCATCTCGAAACGCTCACACCCCTGAGGATTTGTGTTTTCGTTCTACACAGCCGCTGCCCCTTGCTCTTTCCCACCCATTCGTTACATTCAACCTCTGACGTGACCGACCAAATATAGACTGAGAAACAAGACCACACACTTTGTGCATTCGGAATCGAAGGCAGGGCGTCCCTCGCCGCATTTGCTACGATTGCCATTTGCTACTTCTGCAGAAGCGGCGGCGGCGACGACGACGACGACGACGACGAATATCGCGAGAGGCTCTGAGATATGTGAGGAATACATCTATAAAATGTAATTCAGACTGCCTCGTCCCACCTTATGCTGTACCGCTTTGGCAAATGCTTTATCTGCGCCATTCGCCTTAATCGCATCTGAGAGTAATTCTTAAAAAAACGCCTGTCGCTAATTGTTCGTCATCACAGGTACTGTTTGCTATACGGCCACGATGCGCAACTGATTTCCAAAATTCATCTTTCTCCTGTGGGAATGGAACTTACGACCCCTGGTTTAATAGACCAGTGCTCTACCACTGAGCTAAAGAGGCGCGGCCTAGCGGTACTCTTGGGTACTTCGTCCTTACGGTCGTCTACATCATCAGACTTTAGCTGACAACACTTCATATTACCGGCTAATATTTGCACCTATGGCGACAAATTACTGCTTGGCTACACATCTGACACGTAACCGATGTGCTCTCCAAACAAAAACACTTGCATTTCAGAACATGTCTTTCACACATGTCTACAAAATCACCTTCACCTTCAAATACAATTTCCTTTCCACTGACAGAGACGTAGGCAAAGTTTAAAGTTGCTATTTCCATTAAATCTCGTTAATCAGAAAAACGGTAATTTACACCAGCAGCGGAACAAAATACTGTTCCGCCCAGCGTCTGGATCGAACCCACAACCCAGGGATTAGGAGTCTGACGCTCTACCGACTGAGCTAGCCGACTACCTCGGTGAATACCTGCCGGGTAGAACGTCACACAGTACTCGTTTGGGTTGGGTGGTCCCATACAGAATCTCTCCATGATGCCTAATGTTTTCCTAACGTCACACTCGTCACGTACTTCACTTTTATGTCATAATCATTTCTGAGAGGTAAAGAAATTGCATGACAACATGCAGAGCTAGTGGCGTCAAAATTAACACACATACTTTATGTGACTCAAAAGCCGAACGAGTTACTTTCCGACGTTGTTTTAGATGTGCAAGTGATAGTCAAAACTCGCTGTGTCGGCACTCTGCCGACCATTTCGCTAGTTAACACCGGTCTTGTTGTGTGTGTTTCAAGCTCAAGAGCATCTCCAAGCAAAAAATGGTCAACAGCAACATTCAGACGGTTTCGTACTGCTCAATTGCTACATTAAAACGTTATGTTTCTTTTTCAGAACTGGAAAAACACAAGCGTGACAGCATTCGAACCTGTAATCTTCAGATCCGAAGTCCGACGCCTTATCCATTAGGCCACACGGTCACTGACGACCAACATTTACATGTATACGACTCATCTCGAAACGCTCACACCCCTGAGGATTTGTGTTTTCGTTCTACACAGCCGCTGCCCCTTGCTCTTTCCCACCCATTCGTTACATTCAACCTCTGACGTGACCGACCAAATATAGACTGAGAAACAAGACCACACACTTTGTGCATTCGGAATCGAAGGCAGGGCGTCCCTCGCCGCATTTGCTACGATTGCCATTTGCTACTTCTGCAGAAGCGGCGGCGGCGACGACGACGACGACGACGACGACGACGACGACGACGACGACGACGAATATCGCGAGAGGCTCTGAGATATGTGAGGAATACATCTATAAAATGTAATTCAGACTGCCTCGTCCCACCTTATGCTGTACCGCTTTGGCAAATGCTTTATCTGCGCCATTCGCCTTAATCGCATCTGAGAGTAATTCTTAAAAAAACGCCTGTCGCTAATTGTTCGTCATCACAGGTACTGTTTGCTATACGGCCACGACGCGCAACTGATTTCCAAAATTCATCTTTCTCCTGTGAGAATGGAACTTACGACCCCTGGTTTAATAGACCAGTGCTCTACCACTGAGCTAAAGAGGCGCGGCCTGGCGGTACTCTTGGGTACTTCGTCCTTACGGTCGTCTACATCATCAGACTTTAGCTGACAACACTTCATATTACCGGCTAATATTTGCACCTATGGCGACAAATTACTGCTTGGCTACACATCTGACACGTAACCGATGTGCTCTCCAAACAAAAACACTTGCATTTCAGAACATGTCTTTCACACATGTCTACAAAATCACCTTCACCTTCAAATACAGTTTCCTTGCCACTGACAGAGACGTAGGCAAAGTTTAAAGTTGCTATTTCCATTATATCTCGTTAATCAGAAAAACGGTAATTTACACCTGCAGCGGAACAAAATACTGTTCCGCCCAGCGTCTGGATCGAACCCACGACCCAGGGATTAAGAGTCTGACGCTCTACCGACTGAGCTAGCCGGCTACCTCGGTGAATACCTGCCGGGTAGAACGTCACACAGTACTCGTTTGGGTTGGGTGGTCCCATACAGAATCTCTCCATGATGCCTAATGTTTTCCTAACGTCACACTCGTCACGTACTTCACTTTTATGTCATAATCATTTCTGAGAGGTAAAGAAATTGCATGACAACATGCAGAGCTAGTGGCGTCAAAATTAACACACATACTTTATGTGACTCAAAAGCCGAACGAGTTACTTTCCGACGTTGTTTTAGATGTGCAAGTGATAGTCAAAACTCGCTGTGTCGGCACTATGCCGACCATTTCGCTAGTTAACACCGGTCTTGTTGTGTGTGTTTCAAGCTCAAGAGCATCTCCAAGCAAAAAATGGTCAACAGCAACATTCAGACGGTTTCGTACTGCTCAATTGCTACATTAAAACGTTATGTTTCTTTTTCAGAACTGGAAAAACACAAGCGTGACAGCATTCGAACCTGTAATCTTCAGATCCGAAGTCCGACGCCTTATCCATTAGGCCACACGGTCACTGACGACCAACATTTACATGTATACGACTCATCTCGAAACGCTCACACCCCTGAGGATTTGTGTTTTCGTTCTACACAGCCGCTGCCCCTTGCTCTTTCCCACCCATTCGTTACATTCAACCTCTGACGTGACCGACCAAATATAGACTGAGAAACAAGACCACACACTTTGTGCATTCGGAATCGAAGGCAGGGCGTCCCTCGCCGCATTTGCTACGATTGCCATTTGCTACTTCTGCAGAAGCGGCGGCGGCGACGACGACGACGACGACGACGAATATCGCGAGAGGCTCTGAGATATGTGAGGAATACATCTATAAAATGTAATTCAGACTGCCTCGTCCCACCTTATGCTGTACCGCTTTGGCAAATGCTTTATCTGCGCCATTCGCCTTAATCGCATCTGAGAGTAATTCTTAAAAAAACGCCTGTCGCTAATTGTTCGTCATCACAGGTACTGTTTGCTATACGGCCACGACGCGCAAATGATTTCCAAAATTCATCTTTCTCCTGTGGGAATGGAACTTACGACCCCTGGTTTAATAGACCAGTGCTCTACCACTGAGCTAAAGAGGCGCGGCCTAGCGTTACTCTTGGGTACTTCGTCCTTACGGTCGTCTACATCATCAGACTTTAGCTGACAACACTTCATATTACCGGCTAATATTTGCACCTATGGCGACAAATTACTGCTTGGCTACACATCTGACACGTAACCGATGTGCTCTCCAAACAAAAACACTTGCATTTCAGAACATGTCTTTCACACATGTCTACAAAATCACCTTCACCTTCAAATACAATTTCCTTGCCACTGACAGAGACGTAGGCAAAGTTTAAAGTTGCTATTTCCATTAAATCTCGTTAATCAGAAAAACGGTAATTTACACCAGCAGCGGAACAAAATACTGTTCCGCCCAGCGTCTGGATCGAACCCACGACCCAGGCATTAAGAGTCTGACGCTCTACCGACTGAGCTAGCCGGCTACCTCGGTGAATACCTGCCGGGTAGAACGTCACACAGTACTCGTTTGGGTTGGGTGGTCCCATACAGAATCTCTCCATGATGCCTAATGTTTTCCTAACGTCACACTCGTCACGTACTTCACTTTTATGTCATAATCATTTCTGAGAGGTAAAGAAATTGCATGACAACATGCAGAGCTAGTGGCGTCAAAATTAACACACATACTTTATGTGACTCAAAAGCCGAACGAGTTACTTTCCGACGTTGTTTTAGATGTGCAAGTGATAGTCAAAACTCGCTGTGTCGGCACTCTGCCGACCATTTCGCTAGTTAACACCGGTCTTGTTGTGTGTGTTTCAAGCTCAAGAGCATCTCCAAGCAAAAAATGGTCAACAGCAACATTCAGACGGTTTCGTACTGCTCAATTGCTACATTAAAACGTTATGTTTCTTTTTCAGAACTGGAAAAACACAAGCGTGACAGCATTCGAACCTGTAATCTTCAGATCCGAAGTCCGACGCCTTATCCATTAGGCCACACGGTCACTGACGACCAACATTTACATGTATACGACTCATCTCGAAACGCTCACACCCCTGAGGATTTGTGTTTTCGTTCTACACAGCCGCTGCCCCTTGCTCTTTCCCACCCATTCGTTACATTCAACCTCTGACGTGACCGACCAAATATAGACTGAGAAACAAGACCACACACTTTGTGCATTCGGAATCGAAGGCAGGGCGTCCCTCGCCGCATTTGCTACGATTGCCATTTGCTACTTCTGCAGAAGCGGCGGCGGCGACGACGACGACGACGACGACGACGAATATCGCGAGAGGCTCTGAGATATGTGAGGAATACATCTATAAAATGTAATTCAGACTGCCTCGTCCCACCTTATGCTGTACCGCTTTGGCAAATGCTTTATCTGCGCCATTCGCCTTAATAGCATCTGAGAGTAATTCTTAAAAAAACGCCTGTCGCTAATTGTTCGTCATCACAGGTACTGTTTGCTATACGGCCACGACGCGCAACTGATTTCCAAAATTCATCTTTCTCCTGTGAGAATGGAACTTACGACCCCTGGTTTAATAGACCAGTGCTCTACCACTGAGCTAAAGAGGCGCGGCCTAGCGGTACTCTTGGGTACTTCGTCCTTACGGTCGTCTACATCATCAGACTTTAGCTGACAACACTTCATATTACCGGCTAATATTTGCACCTATGGCGACAAATTACTGCTTGGCTACACATCTGACACGTAACCGATGTGCTCTCCAAACAAAAACACTTGCATTTCAGAACATGTCTTTCACACATGTCTACAAAATCACCTTCACCTTCAAATACAGTTTCCTTGCCACTGACAGAGACGTAGGCAAAGTTTAAAGTTGCTATTTCCATTAAATCTCGTTAGTCAGAAAAACGGTAATTTACACCAGCAGCGGAACAAAATACTGTTCCGCCCAGCGTCTGGATCGAACCCACGACCCAGGCATTAAGAGTCTGACGCTCTACCGACTGAGCTAGCCGGCTACCTCGGTGAATACCTGCCGGGTAGAATGTCACACAGTACTCGTTTGGGTTGGGTGGTCCCATACAGAATCTCTCCATGATGCCTAATGTTTTCCTAACGTCACACTCGTCACGTACTTCACTTTTATGTCATAATCATTTCTGAGAGGTAAAGAAATTGCATGACAACATGCGGAGCTGGTGGCGTCAAAATTAACACACATACTTTATGTGACTCAAAAGCCGAACGAGTTACTTTCCGACGTTGTTTTAGATGTGCAAGTGATAGTCAAAACTCGCTGTGTCGGCACTCTGCCGACCATTTCGCTAGTTAACACCGGTCTTGTTGTGTGTGTTTCAAGCTCAAGAGCATCTCCAAGCAAAAAATGGTCAACAGCAACATTCAGACGGTTTCGTACTGCTCAATTGCTACATTAAAACGTTATGTTTCTTTTTCAGAACTGGAAAACACAAGCGTGACAGCATTCGAACCTGTAATCTTCAGATCCGAAGTCCGACGCCTTATCCATTAGGCCACACGGTCACTGACGACCAACATTTACATGTATACGACTCATCTCGAAACGCTCACACCCCTGAGGATTTGTGTTTTCGTTCTACACAGCCGCTGCCCCTTGCTCTTTCCCACCCATTCGTTACATTCAACCTCTGACGTGACCGACCAAATATAGACTGAGAAACAAGACCACACACTTTGTGCATTCGGAATCGAAGGTAGGGCGTCCCTCGCCGCATTTGCTACGATTGCCATTTGCTACTTCTGCAGAAGCGGCGGCGGCGACGACGACGACGACGACGACGACGAATATCGCGAGAGGCTCTGAGATATGTGAGGAATACATCTATAAAATGTAATTCAGACTGCCTCGTCCCACCTTATGCTGTACCGCTTTGGCAAATGCTTTATCTGCGCCATTCGCCTTAATCGCATCTGAGAGTAATTCTTAAAAAAACGCCTGTCGCTAATTGTTCGTCATCACAGGTACTGTTTGCTATACGGCCACGACGCGCAACTGATTTCCAAAATTCATCTTTCTCCTGTGGGAATGGAACTTACGACCCCTGGTTTAATAGACCAGTGCTCTACCACTGAGCTAAAGAGGCGCGGCCTAGCAGTACTCTTGGGTACTTCGTCCTTACGGTCGTCTACATCATCAGACTTTAGCTGACAACACTTCATATTACCGGCTAATATTTGCACCTATGGCGACAAATTACTGCTTGGCTACACATCTGACACGTAACCGATGTGCTCTCCAAACAAAAACACTTGCATTTCAGAACATGTCTTTCACACATGTCTACAAAATCACCTTCACCTTCAAATACAGTTTCCTTGCCACTGACAGAGACGTAGGCAAAGTTTAAAGTTGCTATTTCCATTATATCTCGTTAATCAGAAAAACGGTAATTTACACCTGCAGCGGAACAAAATACTGTTCCGCCCAGCGTCTGGATCGAACCCACGACCCAGGGATTAAGAGTCTGACGCTCTACCGACTGAGCTAGCCGGCTACCTCGGTGAATACCTGCCGGGTAGAACGTCACACAGTACTCGTTTGGGTTGGGTGGTCCCATACAGAATCTCTCCATGATGCCTAATGTTTTCCTAACGTCACACTCGTCACGTACTTCACTTTTATGTCATAATCATTTCTGAGAGGTAAAGAAATTGCATGACAACATGCAGAGCTAGTGGCGTCAAAATTAACACACATACTTTATGTGACTCAAAAGCCGAACGAGTTACTTTCCGACGTTGTTTTAGATGTGCAAGTGATAGTCAAAACTCGCTGTGTCGGCACTATGCCGACCATTTCGCTAGTTAACACCGGTCTTGTTGTGTGTGTTTCAAGCTCAAGAGCATCTCCAAGCAAAAAATGGTCAACAGCAACATTCAGACGGTTTCGTACTGCTCAATTGCTACATTAAAACGTTATGTTTCTTTTTCAGAACTGGAAAAACACAAGCGTGACAGCATTCGAACCTGTAATCTTCAGATCCGATGTCCGACGCCTTATCCATTAGGCCACACGGTCACTGACGACCAACATTTACATGTATACGACTCATCTCGAAACGCTCACACCCCTGAGGATTTGTGTTTTCGTTCTACACAGCCGCTGCCCCTTGCTCTTTCCCACCCATTCGTTACATTCAACCTCTGACGTGACCGACCAAATATAGACTGAGAAACAAGACCACACACTTTGTGCATTCGGAATCGAAGGCAGGGCGTCCCTCGCCGCATTTGCTACGATTGCCATTTGCTACTTCTGCAGAAGCGGCGGCGGCGACGACGACGACGACGACGACGAATATCGCGAGAGGCTCTGAGATATGTGAGGAATACATCTATAAAATGTAATTCAGACTGCCTCGTCCCACCTTATGCTGTACCGCTTTGGCAAATGCTTTATCTGCGCCATTCGCCTTAATCGCATCTGAGAGTAATTCTTAAAAAAACGCCTGTCGCTAATTGTTCGTCATCACAGGTACTGTTTGCTATACGGCCACGACGCGCAACTGATTTCCAAAATTCATCTTTCTCCTGTGGGAATGGAACTTACGACCCCTGGTTTAATAGACCAGTGCTCTACCACTGAGCTAAAGAGGCGCGGCCTAGCGGTACTCTTGGGTACTTCGTCCTTACGGTCGTCTACATCATCAGACTTTAGCTGACAACACTTCATATTACCGGCTAATATTTGCACCTATGGCGACAAATTACTGCTTGGCTACACATCTGACACGTAACCGATGTGCTCTCCAAACAAAAACACTTGCATTTCAGAACATGTCTTTCACACATGTCTACAAAATCACCTTCACCTTCAAATACAATTTCCTTTCCACTGACAGAGACGTAGGCAAAGTTTAAAGTTGCTATTTCCATTAAATCTCGTTAATCAGAAAAACGGTAATTTACACCAGCAGCGGAACAAAATACTGTTCCGCCCAGCGTCTGGATCGAACCCACAACCCAGCGATTAGGAGTCTGACGCTCTACCGACTGAGCTAGCCGACTACCTCGGTGAATACCTGCCGGGTAGAACGTCACACAGTACTCGTTTGGGTTGGGTGGTCCCATACAGAATCTCTCCATGATGCCTAATGTTTTCCTAACGTCACACTCGTCACGTACTTCACTTTTATGTCATAATCATTTCTAAGAGGTAAAGAAATTGCATGACAACATGCAGAGCTAGTGGCGTCAAAATTAACACACATACTTTATGTGACTCAAAAGCCGAACGAGTTACTTTCCGACGTTGTTTTAGATGTGCAAGTGATAGTCAAAACTCGCTGTGTCGGCACTCTGCCGAGCATTTCGCTAGTTAACACCGGTCTTGTTGTGTGTGTTTCAAGCTCAAGAGCATCTCCAAGCAAAAAATGGTCAACAGCAACATTCAGACGGTTTCGTACTGCTCAATTGCTACATTAAAACGTTATGTTTCTTTTTCAGAACTGGAAAAACACAAGCGTGACAGCATTCGAACCTGTAATCTTCAGATCCGAAGTCCGACGCCTTATCCATTAGGCCACACGGTCACTGACGACCAACATTTACATGTATACGACTCATCTCGAAACGCTCACACCCCTGAGGATTTGTGTTTTCGTTCTACACAGCCGCTGCCCCTTGCTCTTTCCCACCCATTCGTTACATTCAACCTCTGACGTGACCGACCAAATATAGACTGAGAAACAAGACCACACACTTTGTGCATTCGGAATCGAAGGCAGGGCGTCCCTCGCCGCATTTGCTACGATTGCCATTTGCTACTTCTGCAGAAGCGGCGGCGGCGGCGGCGACGACGACGACGACGACGACGACGAATATCGCGAGAGGCTCTGAGATATGTGAGGAATACATCTATAAAATGTAATTCAGACTGCCTCGTCCCACCTTATGCTGTACCGCTTTGGCAAATGCTTTATCTGCGCCATTCGCCTTAATCGCATCTGAGAGTAATTCTTAAAAAAACGCCTGTCGCTAATTGTTCGTCATCACAGGTACTGTTTGCTATACGGCCACGACGCGCAACTGATTTCCAAAATTCATCTTTCTCCTGTGAGAATGGAACTTACGACCCCTGGTTTAATAGACCAGTGCTCTACCACTGAGCTAAAGAGGCGCGGCCTGGCGGTACTCTTGGGTACTTCGTCCTTACGGTCGTCTACATCATCAGACTTTAGCTGACAACACTTCATATTACCGGCTAATATTTGCACCTATGGCGACAAATTACTGCTTGGCTACACATCTGACACGTAACCGATGTGCTCTCCAAACAAAAACACTTGCATTTCAGAACATGTCTTTCACACATGTCTACAAAATCACCTTCACCTTCAAATACAGTTTCCTTGCCACTGACAGAGACGTAGGCAAAGTTTAAAGTTGCTATTTCCATTAAATTCTCGTTAATCAGAAAAACGGTAATTTACACCAGCAGCGGAACAAAATACTGTTCCGCCCAGCGTCTGGATCGAACCCACGACCCAGGCATTAAGAGTCTGACGCTCTACCGACTGAGCTAGCCGGCTACCTCGGTGAATACCTGCCGGGTAGAACGTCACACAGTACTCGTTTGGGTTGGGTGGTCCCATACAGAATCTCTCCATGATGCCTAATGTTTTCCTAACGTCACACTCGTCACGTACTTCACTTTTATGTCATAATCATTTCTGAGAGGTAAAGAAATTGCATGACAACATGCAGAGCTAGTGGCGTCAAAATTAACACACATACTTTATGTGACTCAAAAGCCGAACGAGTTACTTTCCGACGTTGTTTTAGATGTGCAAGTGATAGTCAAAACTCGCTGTGTCGGCACTCTGCCGACCATTTCGCTAGTTAACACCGGTCTTGTTGTGTGTGTTTCAAGCTCAAGAGCATCTCCAAGCAAAAAATGGTCAACAGCAACATTCAGACGGTTTCGTACTGCTCAATTGCTACATTAAAACGTTATGTTTCTTTTTCAGAACTGGAAAAACACAAGCGTGACAGCATTCGAACCTGTAATCTTCAGATCCGAAGTCCGACGCCTTATCCATTAGGCCACACGGTCACTGACGACCAACATTTACATGTATACGACTCATCTCGAAACGCTCACACCCCTGAGGATTTGTGTTTTCGTTCTACACAGCCGCTGCCCCTTGCTCTTTCCCACCCATTCGTTACATTCAACCTCTGACGTGACCGACCAAATATAGACTGAGAAACAAGACCACACACTTTGTGCATTCGGAATCGAAGGCAGGGCGTCCCTCGCCGCATTTGCTACGATTGCCATTTGCTACTTCTGCAGAAGCGGCGGCGGCGACGACGACGACGACGACGACGACGACGACGACGACGACGAATATCGCGAGAGGCTCTGAGATATGTGAGGAATACATCTATAAAATGTAATTCAGACTGCCTCGTCCCACCTTATGCTGTACCGCTTTGGCAAATGCTTTATCTGCGCCATTCGCCTTAATCGCATCTGAGAGTAATTCTTAAAAAAACGCCTGTCGCTAATTGTTCGTCATCACAGGTACTGTTTGCTATACGGCCACGACGCGCAACTGATTTCCAAAATTCATCTTTCTCCTGTGGGAATGGAACTTACGACCCCTGGTTTAATAGACCAGTGCTCTACCACTGAGCTAAAGAGGCGCGGCCTAGCGGTACTCTTGGGTACTTCGTCCTTACGGTCGTCTACATCATCAGACTTTAGCTGACAACACTTCATATTACCGGCTAATATTTGCACCTATGGCGACAAATTACTGCTTGGCTACACATCTGACACGTAACCGATGTGCTCTCCAAACAAAAACACTTGCATTTCAGAACATGTCTTTCACACATGTCTACAAAATCACCTTCACCTTCAAATACAGTTTCCTTGCCACTGACAGAGACGTAGGCAAAGTTTAAAGTTGCTATTTCCATTATATCTCGTTAATCAGAAAAACGGTAATTTACACCTGCAGCGGAACAAAATACTGTTCCGCCCAGCGTCTGGATCGAACCCACGACCCAGGGATTAAGAGTCTGACGCTCTACCGACTGAGCTAGCCGGCTACCTCGGTGAATACCTGCCGGGTAGAACGTCACACAGTACTCGTTTGGGTTGGGTGGTCCCATACAGAATCTCTCCATGATGCCTAATGTTTTCCTAACGTCACACTCGTCACGTACTTCACTTTTATGTCATAATCATTTCTGAGAGGTAAAGAAATTGCATGACAACATGCAGAGCTAGTGGCGTCAAAATTAACACACATACTTTATGTGACTCAAAAGCCGAACGAGTTACTTTCCGACGTTGTTTTAGATGTGCAAGTGATAGTCAAAACTCGCTGTGTCGGCACTATGCCGACCATTTCGCTAGTTAACACCGGTCTTGTTGTGTGTGTTTCAAGCTCAAGAGCATCTCCAAGCAAAAAATGGTCAACAGCAACATTCAGACGGTTTCGTACTGCTCAATTGCTACATTAAAACGTTATGTTTCTTTTTCAGAACTGGAAAAACACAAGCGTGACAGCATTCGAACCTGTAATCTTCAGATCCGAAGTCCGACGCCTTATCCATTAGGCCACACGGTCACTGACGACCAACATTTACATGTATACGACTCATCTCGAAACGCTCACACCCCTGAGGATTTGTGTTTTCGTTCTACACAGCCGCTGCCCCTTGCTCTTTCCCACCCATTCGTTACATTCAACCTCTGACGTGACCGACCAAATATAGACTGAGAAACAAGACCACACACTTTGTGCATTCGGAATCGAAGGCAGGGCGTCCCTCGCCGCATTTGCTACGATTGCCATTTGCTACTTCTGCAGAAGCGGCGGCGGCGACGACGACGACGACGACGACGAATATCGCGAGAGGCTCTGAGATATGTGAGGAATACATCTATAAAATGTAATTCAGACTGCCTCGTCCCACCTTATGCTGTACCGCTTTGGCAAATGCTTTATCTGCGCCATTCGCCTTAATCGCATCTGAGAGTAATTCTTAAAAAAACGCCTGTCGCTAATTGTTCGTCATCACAGGTACTGTTTGCTATACGGCCACGACGCGCAACTGATTTCCAAAATTCATCTTTCTCCTGTGGGAATGGAACTTACGACCCCTGGTTTAATAGACCAGTGCTCTACCACTGAGCTAAAGAGGCGCGGCCTAGCGGTACTCTTGGGTACTTCGTCCTTACGGTCGTCTACATCATCAGACTTTAGCTGACAACACTTCATATTACCGGCTAATATTTGCACCTATGGCGACAAATTACTGCTTGGCTACACATCTGACACGTAACCGATGTGCTCTCCAAACAAAAACACTTGCATTTCAGAACATGTCTTTCACACATGTCTACAAAATCACCTTCACCTTCAAATACAATTTCCTTGCCACTGACAGAGACGTAGGCAAAGTTTAAAGTTGCTATTTCCATTAAATCTCGTTAATCAGAAAAACGGTAATTTACACCAGCAGCGGAACAAAATACTGTTCCGCCCAGCGTCTGGATCGAACCCACGACCCAGGCATTAAGAGTCTGACGCTCTACCGACTGAGCTAGCCGGCTACCTCGGTGAATACCTGCCGGGTAGAACGTCACACAGTACTCGTTTGGGTTGGGTGGTCCCATACAGAATCTCTCCATGATGCCTAATGTTTTCCTAACGTCACACTCGTCACGTACTTCACTTTTATGTCATAATCATTTCTGAGAGGTAAAGAAATTGCATGACAACATGCAGAGCTAGTGGCGTCAAAATTAACACACATACTTTATGTGACTCAAAAGCCGAACGAGTTACTTTCCGACGTTGTTTTAGATGTGCAAGTGATAGTCAAAACTCGCTGTGTCGGCACTCTGCCGACCATTTCGCTAGTTAACACCGGTCTTGTTGTGTGTGTTTCAAGCTCAAGAGCATCTCCAAGCAAAAAATGGTCAACAGCAACATTCAGACGGTTTCGTACTGCTCAATTGCTACATTAAAACGTTATGTTTCTTTTTCAGAACTGGAAAAACACAAGCGTGACAGCATTCGAACCTGTAATCTTCAGATCCGAAGTCCGACGCCTTATCCATTAGGCCACACGGTCACTGACGACCAACATTTACATGTATACGACTCATCTCGAAACGCTCACACCCCTGAGGATTTGTGTTTTCGTTCTACACAGCCGCTGCCCCTTGCTCTTTCCCACCCATTCGTTACATTCAACCTCTGACGTGACCGACCAAATATAGACTGAGAAACAAGACCACACACTTTGTGCATTCGGAATCGAAGGCAGGGCGTCCCTCGCCGCATTTGCTACGATTGCCATTTGCTACTTCTGCAGAAGCGGCGGCGGCGACGACGACGACGACGACGACGACGAATATCGCGAGAGGCTCTGAGATATGTGAGGAATACATCTATAAAATGTAATTCAGACTGCCTCGTCCCACCTTATGCTGTACCGCTTTGGCAAATGCTTTATCTGCGCCATTCGCCTTAATAGCATCTGAGAGTAATTCTTAAAAAAACGCCTGTCGCTAATTGTTCGTCATCACAGGTACTGTTTGCTATACGGCCACGACGCGCAACTGATTTCCAAAATTCATCTTTCTCCTGTGAGAATGGAACTTACGACCCCTGGTTTAATAGACCAGTGCTCTACCACTGAGCTAAAGAGGCGCGGCCTAGCGGTACTCTTGGGTACTTCGTCCTTACGGTCGTCTACATCATCAGACTTTAGCTGACAACACTTCATATTACCGGCTAATATTTGCACCTATGGCGACAAATTACTGCTTGGCTACACATCTGACACGTAACCGATGTGCTCTCCAAACAAAAACACTTGCATTTCAGAACATGTCTTTCACACATGTCTACAAAATCACCTTCACCTTCAAATACAGTTTCCTTGCCACTGACAGAGACGTAGGCAAAGTTTAAAGTTGCTATTTCCATTAAATCTCGTTAGTCAGAAAAACGGTAATTTACACCAGCAGCGGAACAAAATACTGTTCCGCCCAGCGTCTGGATCGAACCCACGACCCAGGCATTAAGAGTCTGACGCTCTACCGACTGAGCTAGCCGGCTACCTCGGTGAATACCTGCCGGGTAGAACGTCACACAGTACTCGTTTGGGTTGGGTGGTCCCATACAGAATCTCTCCATGATGCCTAATGTTTTCCTAACGTCACACTCGTCACGTACTTCACTTTTATGTCATAATCATTTCTGAGAGGTAAAGAAATTGCATGACAACATGCAGAGCTAGTGGCGTCAAAATTAACACACATACTTTATGTGACTCAAAAGCCGAACGAGTTACTTTCCGACGTTGTTTTAGATGTGCAAGTGATAGTCAAAACTCGCTGTGTCGGCACTCTGCCGACCATTTCGCTAGTTAACACCGGTCTTGTTGTGTGTGTTTCAAGCTCAAGAGCATCTCCAAGCAAAAAATGGTCAACAGCAACATTCAGACGGTTTCGTACTGCTCAATTGCTACATTAAAACGTTATGTTTCTTTTTCAGAACTGGAAAAACACAAGCGTGACAGCATTCGAACCTGTAATCTTCAGATCCGAAGTCCGACGCCTTATCCATTAGGCCACACGGTCACTGACGACCAACATTTACATGTATACGACTCATCTCGAAACGCTCACACCCCTGAGGATTTGTGTTTTCGTTCTACACAGCCGCTGCCCCTTGCTCTTTCCCACCCATTCGTTACATTCAACCTCTGACGTGACCGACCAAATATAGACTGAGAAACAAGACCACACACTTTGTGCATTCGGAATCGAAGGCAGGGCGTCCCTCGCCGCATTTGCTACGATTGCCATTTGCTACTTCTGCAGAAGCGGCGGCGGCGACGACGACGACGACGACGACGACGAATATCGCGAGAGGCTCTGAGATATGTGAGGAATACATCTATAAAATGTAATTCAGACTGCCTCGTCCCACCTTATGCTGTACCGCTTTGGCAAATGCTTTATCTGCGCCATTCGCCTTAATAGCATCTGAGAGTAATTCTTAAAAAAACGCCTGTCGCTAATTGTTCGTCATCACAGGTACTGTTTGCTATACGGCCACGACGCGCAACTGATTTCCAAAATTCATCTTTCTCCTGTGAGAATGGAACTTACGACCCCTGGTTTAATAGACCAGTGCTCTACCACTGAGCTAAAGAGGCGCGGCCTAGCGGTACTCTTGGGTACTTCGTCCTTACGGTCGTCTACATCATCAGACTTTAGCTGACAACACTTCATATTACCGGCTAATATTTGCACCTATGGCGACAAATTACTGCTTGGCTACACATCTGACACGTAACCGATGTGCTCTCCAAACAAAAACACTTGCATTTCAGAACATGTCTTTCACACATGTCTACAAAATCACCTTCACCTTCAAATACAGTTTCCTTGCCACTGACAGAGACGTAGGCAAAGTTTAAAGTTGCTATTTCCATTAAATCTCGTTAATCAGAAAAACGGTAATTTACACCAGCAGCGGAACAAAATACTGTTCCGCCCAGCGTCTGGATCGAACCCACGACCCAGGCATTTAGAGTCTGACGCTCTACCGACTGAGCTAGCCGGCTACCTCGGTGAATACCTGCCGGGTAGAACGTCACACAGTACTCGTTTGGGTTGGGTGGTCCCATACAGAATCTCTCCATGATGCCTAATGTTTTCCTAACGTCACACTCGTCACGTACTTCACTTTTATGTCATAATCATTTCTGAGAGGTAAAGAAATTGCATGACAACATGCAGAGCTAGTGGCGTCAAAATTAACACACATACTTTATGTGACTCAAAAGCCGAACGAGTTACTTTCCGACGTTGTTTTAGATGTGCAAGTGATAGTCAAAACTCGCTGTGTCGGCACTCTGCCGACCATTTCGCTAGTTAACACCGGTCTTGTTGTGTGTGTTTCAAGCTCAAGAGCATCTCCAAGCAAAAAATGGTCAACAGCAACATTCAGACGGTTTCGTACTGCTCAATTGCTACATTAAAACGTTATGTTTCTTTTTCAGAACTGGAAAAACACAAGCGTGACAGCATTCGAACCTGTAATCTTCAGATCCGAAGTCCGACGCCTTATCCATTAGGCCACACGGTCACTGACGACCAACATTTACATGTATACGACTCATCTCGAAACGCTCACACCCCTGAGGATTTGCGTTTTCGTTCTACACAGCCGCTGCCCCTTGCTCTTTCCCACCCATTCGTTACATTCAACCTCTGACGTGACCGACCAAATATAGACTGAGAAACAAGACCACACACTTTGTGCATTCGGAATCGAAGGCAGGGCGTCCCTCGCCGCATTTGCTACGATTGCCATTTGCTACTTCTGCAGAAGCGGCGGCGGCGGACGACGACGACGACGACGACGACGACGACGACGACGAATATCGCGAGAGGCTCTGAGATATGTGAGGAATACATCTATAAAATGTAATTCAGACTGCCTCGTCCCACCTTATGCTGTACCGCTTTGGCAAATGCTTTATCTGCGCCATTCGCCTTAATCGCATCTGAGAGTAATTCTTAAAAAAACGCCTGTCGCTAATTGTTTGTCATCACAGGTACTGTTTGCTATACGGCCACGACGCGCAACTGATTTCCAAAATTCATCTTTCTCCTGTGAGAATGGAACTTACGACCCCTGGTTTAATAGACCAGTGTTCTACCACTGAGCTAAAGAGGCGCGGCCTAGCGGTACTCTTGGGTACTTCGTCCTTACGGTCGTCTACATCATCAGACTTTAGCTGACAACACTTCATATTACCGGCTAATATTTGCACCTATGGCGACAAATTACTGCTTGGCTACACATCTGACACGTAACCGATGTGCTCTCCAAACAAAAACACTTGCATTTCAGAACATGTCTTTCACACATGTCTACAAAATCACCTTCACCTTCAAATACAGTTTCCTTGCCACTGACAGAGACGTAGGCAAAGTTTAAAGTTGCTATTTCCATTAAATCTCGTTAATCAGAAAAACGGTAATTTACACCAGCAGCGGAACAAAATACTGTTCCGCCCAGCGTCTGGATCGAACCCACGACCCAGGCATTAAGAGTCTGACGCTCTACCGACTGAGCTAGCCGGCTACCTCGGTGAATACCTGCCGGGTAGAACGTCACACAGTACTCGTTTGGGTTGGGTGGTCCCATACAGAATCTCTCCATGATGCCTAATGTTTTCCTAACGTCACACTCGTCACGTACTTCACTTTTATGTCATAATCATTTCTGAGAGGTAAAGAAATTGCATGACAACATGCAGAGCTAGTGGCGTCAAAATTAACACACATACTTTATGTGACTCAAAAGCCGAACGAGTTACTTTCCGACGTTGTTTTAGATGTGCAAGTGATAGTCAAAACTCGCTGTGTCGGCACTCTGCCGACCATTTCGCTAGTTAACACCGGTCTTGTTGTGTGTGTTTCAAGCTCAAGACCATCTCCAAGCAAAAAATGGTCAACAGCAACATTCAGACGGTTTCGTACTGCTCAATTGCTACATTAAAACGTTATGTTTCTTTTTCAGAACTGGAAAAACACAAGCGTGACAGCATTCGAACCTGTAATCTTCAGATCCGAAGTCCGACGCCTTATCCATTAGGCCACACGGTCACTGACGACCAACATTTACATGTATACGACTCATCTCGAAACGCTCACACCCCTGAGGATTTGTGTTTTCGTTCTACACAGCCGCTGCCCCTTGCTCTTTCCCACCCATTCGTTACATTCAACCTCTGACGTGACCGACCAAATATAGACTGAGAAACAAGACCACACACTTTGTGCATTCGGAATCGAAGGCAGGGCGTCCCTCGCCGCATTTGCTACGATTGCCATTTGCTACTTCTGCAGAAGCGGCGGAGGCGACGACGACGACGACGACGACGACAACGACGACGACGACGAATATCGCGAGAGGCTCTGAGATATGTGAGGAATACATCTATAAAATGTAATTCAGACTGCCTCGTCCCACCTTATGCTGTACCGCTTTGGCAAATGCTTTATCTGCGCCATTCGCCTTAATCGCATCTGAGAGTAATTCTTAAAAAAACGCCTGTCGCTAATTGTTCGTCATCACAGGTACTGTTTGCTATACGGCCACGACGCGCAACTGATTTCCAAAATTCATCTTTCTCCTGTGAGAATGGAACTTACGACCCCTGGTTTAATAGACCAGTGCTCTACCACTGAGCTAAAGAGGCGCGGCCTAGCGGTACTCTTGGGTACTTCGTCCTTACGGTCGTCTACATCATCAGACTTTAGCTGACAACACTTCATATTACCGGCTAATATTTGCACCTATGGCGACAAATTACTGCTTGGCTACACATCTGACACGTAACCGATGTGCTCTCCAAACAAAAACACTTGCATTTCAGAACATGTCTTTCACACATGTCTACAAAATCACCTTCACCTTCAAATACAGTTTCCTTGCCACTGACAGAGACGTAGGCAAAGTTTAAAGTTGCTATTTCCATTAAATCTCGTTAATCAGAAAAACGGTAATTTACACCAGCAGCGGAACAAAATACTGTTCCGCCCAGCGTCTGGATCGAACCCACGACCCAGGCATTAAGAGTCTGACGCTCTACCGACTGAGCTAGCCGGCTACCTCGGTGAATACCTGCCGGGTAGAACGTCACACAGTACTCGTTTGGGTTGGGTGGTCCCATACAGAATCTCTCCATGATGCCTAATGTTTTCCTAACGTCACACTCGTCACGTACTTCACTTTTATGTCATAATCATTTCTGAGAGGTAAAGAAATTGCATGACAACATGCAGAGCTAGTGGCGTCAAAATTAACACACATACTTTATGTGACTCAAAAGCCGAACGAGTTACTTTCCGACGTTGTTTTAGATGTGCAAGTGATAGTCAAAACTCGCTGTGTCGGCACTCTGCCGACCATTTCGCTAGTTAACACCGGTCTTGTTGTGTGTGTTTCAAGCTCAAGACCATCTCCAAGCAAAAAATGGTCAACAGCAACATTCAGACGGTTTCGTACTGCTCAATTGCTACATTAAAACGTTATGTTTCTTTTTCAGAACTGGAAAAACACAAGCGTGACAGCATTCGAACCTGTAATCTTCAGATCCGAAGTCCGACGCCTTATCCATTAGGCCACACGGTCACTGACGACCAACATTTACATGTATACGACTCATCTCGAAACGCTCACACCCCTGAGGATTTGTGTTTTCGTTCTACACAGCCGCTGCCCCTTGCTCTTTCCCACCCATTCGTTACATTCAACCTCTGACGTGACCGACCAAATATAGACTGAGAAACAAGACCACACACTTTGTGCATTCGGAATCGAAGGCAGGGCGTCCCTCGCCGCATTTGCTACGATTGCCATTTGCTACTTCTGCAGAAGCGGCGGCGGCGGCGACGACGACGACGACGACGACGACGACGAATATCGCGAGAGGCTCTGAGATATGTGAGGAATACATCTATAAAATGTAATTCAGACTGCCTCGTCCCACCTTATGCTGTACCGCTTTGGCAAATGCTTTATCTGCGCCATTCGCCTTAATCGCATCTGAGAGTAATTCTTAAAAAAACGCCTGTCGCTAATTGTTCGTCATCACAGGTACTGTTTGCTATACGGCCACGACGCGCAACTGATTTCCAAAATTCATCTTTCTCCTGTGAGAATGGAACTTACGACCCCTGGTTTAATAGACCAGTGCTCTACCACTGAGCTAAAGAGGCGCGGCCTAGCTGTACTCTTGGGTACTTCGTCCTTACGGTCGTCTACATCATCAGACTTTAGCTGACAACACTTCATATTACCGGCTAATATTTGCACCTATGGCGACAAATTACTGCTTGGCTACACATCTGACACGTAACCGATGTGCTCTCCAAACAAAAACACTTGCATTTCAGAACATGTCTTTCACACATGTCTACAAAATCACCTTCACCTTCAAATACAGTTTCCTTGCCACTGACAGAGACGTAGGCAAAGTTTAAAGTTGCTATTTCCATTAAATCTCGTTAATCAGAAAAACGGTAATTTACACCAGCAGCGGAACAAAATACTGTTCCGCCCAGCGTCTGGATCGAACCCACGACCCAGGCATTAAGAGTCTGACGCTCTACCGACTGAGCTAGCCGGCTACCTCGGTGAATACCTGCCGGGTAGAACGTCACACAGTACTCGTTTGGGTTGGGTGGTCCCATACAGAATCTCTCCATGATGCCTAATGTTTTCCTAACGTCACACTCGTCACGTACTTCACTTTTATGTCATAATCATTTCTGAGAGGTAAAGAAATTGCATGACAACATGCAGAGCTAGTGGCGTCAAAATTAACACACATACTTTATGTGACTCAAAAGCCGAACGAGTTACTTTCCGACGTTGTTTTAGATGTGCAAGTGATAGTCAAAACTCGCTGTGTCGGCACTCTGCCGACCATTTCGCTAGTTAACACCGGTCTTGTTGTGTGTGTTTCAAGCTCAAGACCATCTCCAAGCAAAAAATGGTCAACAGCAACATTCAGACGGTTTCGTACTGCTCAATTGCTACATTAAAACGTTATGTTTCTTTTTCAGAACTGGAAAAACACAAGCGTGACAGCATTCGAACCTGTAATCTTCAGATCCGAAGTCCGACGCCTTATCCATTAGGCCACACGGTCACTGACGACCAACATTTACATGTATACGACTCATCTCGAAACGCTCACACCCCTGAGGATTTGTGTTTTCGTTCTACACAGCCGCTGCCCCTTGCTCTTTCCCACCCATTCGTTACATTCAACCTCTGACGTGACCGACCAAATATAGACTGAGAAACAAGACCACACACTTTGTGCATTCGGAATCGAAGGCAGGGCGTCCCTCGCCGCATTTGCTACGATTGCCATTTGCTACTTCTGCAGAAGCGGCGGCGGCGGCGACGACGACGACGACGACGACGACGACGAATATCGCGAGAGGCTCTGAGATATGTGAGGAATACATCTATAAAATGTAATTCAGACTGCCTCGTCCCACCTTATGCTGTACCGCTTTGGCAAATGCTTTATCTGCGCCATTCGCCTTAATCGCATCTGAGAGTAATTCTTAAAAAAACGCCTGTCGCTAATTGTTCGTCATCACAGGTACTGTTTGCTATACGGCCACGACGCGCAACTGATTTCCAAAATTCATCTTTCTCCTGTGAGAATGGAACTTACGACCCCTGGTTTAATAGACCAGTGCTCTACCACTGAGCTAAAGAGGCGCGGCCTAGCGGTACTCTTGGGTACTTCGTCCTTACGGTCGTCTACATCATCAGACTTTAGCTGACAACACTTCATATTACCGGCTAATATTTGCACCTATGGCGACAAATTACTGCTTGGCTACACATCTGACACGTAACCGATGTGCTCTCCAAACAAAAACACTTGCATTTCAGAACATGTCTTTCACACATGTCTACAAAATCACCTTCACCTTCAAATACAGTTTCCTTGCCACTGACAGAGACGTAGGCAAAGTTTAAAGTTGCTATTTCCATTAAATCTCGTTAATCAGAAAAACGGTAATTTACACCAGCAGCGGAACAAAATACTGTTCCGCCCAGCGTCTGGATCGAACCCACGACCCAGGCATTTAGAGTCTGACGCTCTACCGACTGAGCTAGCCGGCTACCTCGGTGAATACCTGCCGGGTAGAACGTCACACAGTACTCGTTTGGGTTGGGTGGTCCCATACAGAATCTCTCCATGATGCCTAATGTTTTCCTAACGTCACACTCGTCACGTACTTCACTTTTATGTCATAATCATTTCTGAGAGGTAAAGAAATTGCATGACAACATGCAGAGCTAGTGGCGTCAAAATTAACACACATACTTTATGTGACTCAAAAGCCGAACGAGTTACTTTCCGACGTTGTTTTAGATGTGCAAGTGATAGTCAAAACTCGCTGTGTCGGCACTCTGCCGACCATTTCGCTAGTTAACACCGGTCTTGTTGTGTGTGTTTCAAGCTCAAGAGCATCTCCAAGCAAAAAATGGTCAACAGCAACATTCAGACGGTTTCGTACTGCTCAATTGCTACATTAAAACGTTATGTTTCTTTTTCAGAACTGGAAAAACACAAGCGTGACAGCATTCGAACCTGTAATCTTCAGATCCGAAGTCCGACGCCTTATCCATTAGGCCACACGGTCACTGACGACCAACATTTACATGTATACGACTCATCTCGAAACGCTCACACCCCTGAGGATTTGCGTTTTCGTTCTACACAGCCGCTGCCCCTTGCTCTTTCCCACCCATTCGTTACATTCAACCTCTGACGTGACCGACCAAATATAGACTGAGAAACAAGACCACACACTTTGTGCATTCGGAATCGAAGGCAGGGCGTCCCTCGCCGCATTTGCTACGATTGCCATTTGCTACTTCTGCAGAAGCGGCGGCGGCGGCGACGACGACGACGACGACGACGACGACGACGACGACGACGACGAATATCGCGAGAGGCTCTGAGATATGTGAGGAATACATCTATAAAATGTAATTCAGACTGCCTCGTCCCACCTTATGCTGTACCGCTTTGGCAAATGCTTTATCTGCGCCATTCGCCTTAATCGCATCTGAGAGTAATTCTTAAAAAAACGCCTGTCGCTAATTGTTCGTCATCACAGGTACTGTTTGCTATACGGCCACGACGCGCAACTGATTTCCAAAATTCATCTTTCTCCTGTGAGAATGGAACTTACGACCCCTGGTTTAATAGACCAGTGTTCTACCACTGAGCTAAAGAGGCGCGGCCTAGCGGTACTCTTGGGTACTTCGTCCTTACGGTCGTCTACATCATCAGACTTTAGCTGACAACACTTCATATTACCGGCTAATATTTGCACCTATGGCGACAAATTACTGCTTGGCTACACATCTGACACGTAACCGATGTGCTCTCCAAACAAAAACACTTGCATTTCAGAACATGTCTTTCACACATGTCTACAAAATCACCTTCACCTTCAAATACAGTTTCCTTGCCACTGACAGAGACGTAGGCAAAGTTTAAAGTTGCTATTTCCATTAAATCTCGTTAATCAGAAAAACGGTAATTTACACCAGCAGCGGAACAAAATACTGTTCCGCCCAGCGTCTGGATCGAACCCACGACCCAGGCATTAAGAGTCTGACGCTCTACCGACTGAGCTAGCCGGCTACCTCGGTGAATACCTGCCGGGTAGAACGTCACACAGTACTCGTTTGGGTTGGGTGGTCCCATACAGAATCTCTCCATGATGCCTAATGTTTTCCTAACGTCACACTCGTCACGTACTTCACTTTTATGTCATAATCATTTCTGAGAGGTAAAGAAATTGCATGACAACATGCAGAGCTAGTGGCGTCAAAATTAACACACATACTTTATGTGACTCAAAAGCCGAACGAGTTACTTTCCGACGTTGTTTTAGATGTGCAAGTGATAGTCAAAACTCGCTGTGTCGGCACTCTGCCGACCATTTCGCTAGTTAACACCGGTCTTGTTGTGTGTGTTTCAAGCTCAAGACCATCTCCAAGCAAAAAATGGTCAACAGCAACATTCAGACGGTTTCGTACTGCTCAATTGCTACATTAAAACGTTATGTTTCTTTTTCAGAACTGGAAAAACACAAGCGTGACAGCATTCGAACCTGTAATCTTCAGATCCGAAGTCCGACGCCTTATCCATTAGGCCACACGGTCACTGACGACCAACATTTACATGTATACGACTCATCTCGAAACGCTCACACCCCTGAGGATTTGTGTTTTCGTTCTACACAGCCGCTGCCCCTTGCTCTTTCCCACCCATTCGTTACATTCAACCTCTGACGTGACCGACCAAATATAGACTGAGAAACAAGACCACACACTTTGTGCATTCGGAATCGAAGGCAGGGCGTCCCTCGCCGCATTTGCTACGATTGCCATTTGCTACTTCTGCAGAAGCGGCGGAGGCGACGACGACGACGACGACGACGACAACGACGACGACGACGAATATCGCGAGAGGCTCTGAGATATGTGAGGAATACATCTATAAAATGTAATTCAGACTGCCTCGTCCCACCTTATGCTGTACCGCTTTGGCAAATGCTTTATCTGCGCCATTCGCCTTAATCGCATCTGAGAGTAATTCTTAAAAAAACGCCTGTCGCTAATTGTTCGTCATCACAGGTACTGTTTGCTATACGGCCACGACGCGCAACTGATTTCCAAAATTCATCTTTCTCCTGTGAGAATGGAACTTACGACCCCTGGTTTAATAGACCAGTGCTCTACCACTGAGCTAAAGAGGCGCGGCCTAGCGGTACTCTTGGGTACTTCGTCCTTACGGTCGTCTACATCATCAGACTTTAGCTGACAACACTTCATATTACCGGCTAATATTTGCACCTATGGCGACAAATTACTGCTTGGCTACACATCTGACACGTAACCGATGTGCTCTCCAAACAAAAACACTTGCATTTCAGAACATGTCTTTCACACATGTCTACAAAATCACCTTCACCTTCAAATACAGTTTCCTTGCCACTGACAGAGACGTAGGCAAAGTTTAAAGTTGCTATTTCCATTAAATCTCGTTAATCAGAAAAACGGTAATTTACACCAGCAGCGGAACAAAATACTGTTCCGCCCAGCGTCTGGATCGAACCCACGACCCAGGCATTAAGAGTCTGACGCTCTACCGACTGAGCTAGCCGGCTACCTCAGTGAATACCTGCCGGGTAGAACGTCACACAGTACTCGTTTGGGTTGGGTGGTCCCATACAGAATCTCTCCATGATGCCTAATGTTTTCCTAACGTCACACTCGTCACGTACTTCACTTTTATGTCATAATCATTTCTGAGAGGTAAAGAAATTGCATGACAACATGCAGAGCTAGTGGCGTCAAAATTAACACACATACTTTATGTGACTCAAAAGCCGAACGAGTTACTTTCCGACGTTGTTTTAGATGTGCAAGTGATAGTCAAAACTCGCTGTGTCGGCACTCTGCCGACCATTTCGCTAGTTAACACCGGTCTTGTTGTGTGTGTTTCAAGCTCAAGACCATCTCCAAGCAAAAAATGGTCAACAGCAACATTCAGACGGTTTCGTACTGCTCAATTGCTACATTAAAACGTTATGTTTCTTTTTCAGAACTGGAAAAACACAAGCGTGACAGCATTCGAACCTGTAATCTTCAGATCCGAAGTCCGACGCCTTATCCATTAGGCCACACGGTCACTGACGACCAACATTTACATGTATACGACTCATCTCGAAACGCTCACACCCCTGAGGATTTGTGTTTTCGTTCTACACAGCCGCTGCCCCTTGCTCTTTCCCACCCATTCGTTACATTCAACCTCTGACGTGACCGACCAAATATAGACTGAGAAACAAGACCACACACTTTGTGCATTCGGAATCGAAGGCAGGGCGTCCCTCGCCGCATTTGCTACGATTGCCATTTGCTACTTCTGCAGAAGCGGCGGCGGCGGCGACGACGACGACGACGACGACGACGACGAATATCGCGAGAGGCTCTGAGATATGTGAGGAATACATCTATAAAATGTAATTCAGACTGCCTCGTCCCACCTTATGCTGTACCGCTTTGGCAAATGCTTTATCTGCGCCATTCGCCTTAATCGCATCTGAGAGTAATTCTTAAAAAAACGCCTGTCGCTAATTGTTCGTCATCACAGGTACTGTTTGCTATACGGCCACGACGCGCAACTGATTTCCAAAATTCATCTTTCTCCTGTGAGAATGGAACTTACGACCCCTGGTTTAATAGACCAGTGCTCTACCACTGAGCTAAAGAGGCGCGGCCTAGCTGTACTCTTGGGTACTTCGTCCTTACGGTCGTCTACATCATCAGACTTTAGCTGACAACACTTCATATTACCGGCTAATATTTGCACCTATGGCGACAAATTACTGCTTGGCTACACATCTGACACGTAACCGATGTGCTCTCCAAACAAAAACACTTGCATTTCAGAACATGTCTTTCACACATGTCTACAAAATCACCTTCACCTTCAAATACAGTTTCCTTGCCACTGACAGAGACGTAGGCAAAGTTTAAAGTTGCTATTTCCATTAAATCTCGTTAATCAGAAAAACGGTAATTTACACCAGCAGCGGAACAAAATACTGTTCCGCCCAGCGTCTGGATCGAACCCACGACCCAGGCATTAAGAGTCTGACGCTCTACCGACTGAGCTAGCCGGCTACCTCGGTGAATACCTGCCGGGTAGAACGTCACACAGTACTCGTTTGGGTTGGGTGGTCCCATACAGAATCTCTCCATGATGCCTAATGTTTTCCTAACGTCACACTCGTCACGTACTTCACTTTTATGTCATAATCATTTCTGAGAGGTAAAGAAATTGCATGACAACATGCAGAGCTAGTGGCGTCAAAATTAACACACATACTTTATGTGACTCAAAAGCCGAACGAGTTACTTTCCGACGTTGTTTTAGATGTGCAAGTGATAGTCAAAACTCGCTGTGTCGGCACTCTGCCGACCATTTCGCTAGTTAACACCGGTCTTGTTGTGTGTGTTTCAAGCTCAAGACCATCTCCAAGCAAAAAATGGTCAACAGCAACATTCAGACGGTTTCGTACTGCTCAATTGCTACATTAAAACGTTATGTTTCTTTTTCAGAACTGGAAAAACACAAGCGTGACAGCATTCGAACCTGTAATCTTCAGATCCGAAGTCCGACGCCTTATCCATTAGGCCACACGGTCACTGACGACCAACATTTACATGTATACGACTCATCTCGAAACGCTCACACCCCTGAGGATTTGTGTTTTCGTTCTACACAGCCGCTGCCCCTTGCTCTTTCCCACCCATTCGTTACATTCAACCTCTGACGTGACCGACCAAATATAGACTGAGAAACAAGACCACACACTTTGTGCATTCGGAATCGAAGGCAGGGCGTCCCTCGCCGCATTTGCTACGATTGCCATTTGCTACTTCTGCAGAAGCGGCGGCGGCGACGACGACGACGACGACGACGACGACGACGACGACGACGACGAATATCGCGAGAGGCTCTGAGATATGTGAGGAATACATCTATAAAATGTAATTCAGACTGCCTCGTCCCACCTTATGCTGTACCGCTTTGGCAAATGCTTTATCTGCGCCATTCGCCTTAATAGCATCTGAGAGTAATTCTTAAAAAAACGCCTGTCGCTAATTGTTCGTCATCACAGGTACTGTTTGCTATACGGCCACGACGCGCAACTGATTTCCAAAATTCATCTTTCTCCTGTGAGAATGGAACTTACGACCCCTGGTTTAATAGACCAGTGCTCTACCACTGAGCTAAAGAGGCGCGGCCTAGCGGTACTCTTGGGTACTTCGTCCTTACGGTCGTCTACATCATCAGACTTTAGCTGACAACACTTCATATTACCGGCTAATATTTGCACCTATGGCGACAAATTACTGCTTGGCTACACATCTGACACGTAACCGATGTGCTCTCCAAACAAAAACACTTGCATTTCAGAACATGTCTTTCACACATGTCTACAAAATCACCTTCACCTTCAAATACAGTTTCCTTGCCACTGACAGAGACGTAGGCAAAGTTTAAAGATGCTATTTCCATTAAATCTCGTTAATCAGAAAAACGGTAATTTACACCAGCAGCGGAACAAAATACTGTTCCGCCCAGCGTCTGGATCGAACCCACGACCCAGGCATTAAGAGTCTGACGCTCTACCGACTGAGCTAGCCGGCTACCTCGGTGAATACCTGCCGGGTAGAACGTCACACAGTACTCGTTTGGGTTGGGTGGTCCCATACAGAATCTCTCCATGATGCCTAATGTTTTCCTAACGTCACACTCGTCACGTACTTCACTTTTATGTCATAATCATTTCTGAGAGGTAAAGAAATTGCATGACAACATGCAGAGCTAGTGGCGTCAAAATTAACACACATACTTTATGTGACTCAAAAGCCGAACGAGTTACTTTCCGACGTTGTTTTAGATGTGCAAGTGATAGTCAAAACTCGCTGTGTCGGCACTCTGCCGACCATTTCGCTAGTTAACACCGGTCTTGTTGTGTGTGTTTCAAGCTCAAGACCATCTCCAAGCAAAAAATGGTCAACAGCAACATTCAGACGGTTTCGTACTGCTCAATTGCTACATTAAAACGTTATGTTTCTTTTTCAGAACTGGAAAAACACAAGCGTGACAGCATTCGAACCTGTAATCTTCAGATCCGAAGTCCGACGCCTTATCCATTAGGCCACACGGTCACTGACGACCAACATTTACATGTATACGACTCATCTCGAAACGCTCACACCCCTGAGGATTTGTGTTTTCGTTCTACACAGCCGCTGCCCCTTGCTCTTTCCCACCCATTCGTTACATTCAACCTCTGACGTGACCGACCAAATATAGACTGAGAAACAAGACCACACACTTTGTGCATTCGGAATCGAAGGCAGGGCGTCCCTCGCCGCATTTGCTACGATTGCCATTTGCTACTTCTGCAGAAGCGGCGGCGGCGACGACGACGACGACGACGACGACGACGACGACGACGACGAATATCGCGAGAGGCTCTGAGATATGTGAGGAATACATCTATAAAATGTAATTCAGACTGCCTCGTCCCACCTTATGCTGTACCGCTTTGGCAAATGCTTTATCTGCGCCATTCGCCTTAATAGCATCTGAGAGTAATTCTTAAAAAAACGCCTGTCGCTAATTGTTCGTCATCACAGGTACTGTTTGCTATACGGCCACGACGCGCAACTGATTTCCAAAATTCATCTTTCTCCTGTGAGAATGGAACTTACGACCCCTGGTTTAATAGACCAGTGCTCTACCACTGAGCTAAAGAGGCGCGGCCTAGCGGTACTCTTGGGTACTTCGTCCTTACGGTCGTCTACATCATCAGACTTTAGCTGACAACACTTCATATTACCGGCTAATATTTGCACCTATGGCGACAAATTACTGCTTGGCTACACATCTGACACGTAACCGATGTGCTCTCCAAACAAAAACACTTGCATTTCAGAACATGTCTTTCACACATGTCTACAAAATCACCTTCACCTTCAAATACAGTTTCCTTGCCACTGACAGAGACGTAGGCAAAGTTTAAAGATGCTATTTCCATTAAATCTCGTTAATCAGAAAAACGGTAATTTACACCAGCAGCGGAACAAAATACTGTTCCGCCCAGCGTCTGGATCGAACCCACGACCCAGGCATTAAGAGTCTGACGCTCTACCGACTGAGCTAGCCGGCTACCTCGGTGAATACCTGCCGGGTAGAACGTCACACAGTACTCGTTTGGGTTGGGTGGTCCCATACAGAATCTCTCCATGATGCCTAATGTTTTCCTAACGTCACACTCGTCACGTACTTCACTTTTATGTCATAATCATTTCTGAGAGGTAAAGAAATTGCATGACAACATGCAGAGCTAGTGGCGTCAAAATTAACACACATACTTTATGTGACTCAAAAGCCGAACGAGTTACTTTCCGACGTTGTTTTAGATGTGCAAGTGATAGTCAAAACTCGCTGTGTCGGCACTCTGCCGACCATTTCGCTAGTTAACACCGGTCTTGTTGTGTGTGTTTCAAGCTCAAGACCATCTCCAAGCAAAAAATGGTCAACAGCAACATTCAGACGGTTTCGTACTGCTCAATTGCTACATTAAAACGTTATGTTTCTTTTTCAGAACTGGAAAAACACAAGCGTGACAGCATTCGAACCTGTAATCTTCAGATCCGAAGTCCGACGCCTTATCCATTAGGCCACACGGTCACTGACGACCAACATTTACATGTATACGACTCATCTCGAAACGCTCACACCCCTGAGGATTTGTGTTTTCGTTCTACACAGCCGCTGCCCCTTGCTCTTTCCCACCCATTCGTTACATTCAACCTCTGACGTGACCGACCAAATATAGACTGAGAAACAAGACCACACACTTTGTGCATTCGGAATCGAAGGCAGGGCGTCCCTCGCCGCATTTGCTACGATTGCCATTTGCTACTTCTGCAGAAGCGGCGGCGGCGGCGACGACGACGACGACGACGACGACGACGACGACGAATATCGCGAGAGGCTCTGAGATATGTGAGGAATACATCTATAAAATGTAATTCAGACTGCCTCGTCCCACCTTATGCTGTACCGCTTTGGCAAATGCTTTATCTGCGCCATTCGCCTTAATCGCATCTGAGAGTAATTCTTAAAAAAACGCCTGTCGCTAATTATTCGTCATCACAGGTACTGTTTGCTATACGGCCACGACGCGCAACTGATTTCCAAAATTCATCTTTCTCCTGTGAGAATGGAACTTACGACCCCTGGTTTAATAGACCAGTGCTCTACCACTGAGCTAAAGAGGCGCGGCCTAGCGGTACTCTTGGGTACTTCGTCCTTACGGTCGTCTACATCATCAGACTTTAGCTGACAACACTTCATATTACCGGCTAATATTTGCACCTATGGCGACAAATTACTGCTTGGCTACACATCTGACACGTAACCGATGTGCTCTCCAAACAAAAACACTTGCATTTCAGAACATGTCTTTCACACATGTCTACAAAATCACCTTCACCTTCAAATACAGTTTCCTTGCCACTGACAGAGACGTAGGCAAAGTTTAAAGTTGCTATTTCCATTAAATCTCGTTAATCAGAAAAACGGTAATTTACACCAGCAGCGGAACAAAATACTGTTCCGCCCAGCGTCTGGATCGAACACACGACCCAGGCATTAAGAGTCTGACGCTCTACCGACTGAGCTAGCCGGCTACCTCGGTGAATAACTGCCGGGTAGAACGTCACACAGTACTCGTTTGGGTTGGGTGGTCCCATACAGAATCTCTCCATGATGCCTAATGTTTTCCTAACGTCACACTCGTCACGTACTTCACTTTTATGTCATAATCATTTCTGAGAGGTAAAGAAATTGCATGACAACATGCAGAGCTAGTGGCGTCAAAATTAACACACATACTTTATGTGACTCAAAAGCCGAACGAGTTACTTTCCGACGTTGTTTTAGATGTGCAAGTGATAGTCAAAACTCGCTGTGTCGGCACTCTGCCGACCATTTCGCTAGTTAACACCGGTCTTGTTCTGTGTGTTTCAAGCTCAAGAGCATCTCCAAGCAAAAAATGGTCAACAGCAACATTCAGACGGTTTCGTACTGCTCAATTGCTACATTAAAACGTTATGTTTCTTTTTCAGAACTGGAAAAACACAAGCGTGACAGCATTCGAACCTGTAATCTTCAGATCCGAAGTCCGACGCCTTATCCATTAGGCCACACGGTCACTGACGACCAACATTTACATGTATACGACTCATCTCGAAACGCTCACACCCCTGAGGATTTGTGTTTTCGTTCTACACAGCCGCTGCCCCTTGCTCTTTCCCACCCATTCGTTACATTCAACCTCTGACGTGACCGACCAAATATAGACTGAGAAACAAGACCACACACTTTGTGCATTCGGAATCGAAGGCAGGGCGTCCCTCGCCGCATTTGCTACGATTGCCATTTGCTACTTCTGCAGAAGCGGCGGCGGCGACGACGACGACGACGACGACGACGACGACGACGAATATCGCGAGTGGCTCTGAGATATGTGAGGAATACATCTATAAAATGTAATTCAGACTGCCTCGTCCCACCTTATGCTGTACCGCTTTGGCAAATGCTTTATCTGCGCCATTCGCCTTAATCGCATCTGAGAGTAATTCTTAAAAAAACGCCTGTCGCTAATTGTTCGTCATCACAGGTACTGTTTGCTATACGGCCACGACGCGCAACTGATTTCCAAAATTCATCTTTCTCCTGTGAGAATGGAACTTACGACCCCTGGTTTAATAGACCAGTGCTCTACCACTGAGCTAAAGAGGCGCAGCCTAGCGGTACTCTTGGGTACTTCGTCCTTACGGTCGTCTACATCATCAGACTTTAGCTGACAACACTTCATATTACCGGCTAATATTTGCACCTATGGCGACAAATTACTGCTTGGCTACACATCTGACACGTAACCGATGTGCTCTCCAAACAAAAACACTTGCATTTCAGAACATGTCTTTCACACATGTCTACAAAATCACCTTCACCTTCAAATACAGTTTCCTTGCCACTGACAGAGACGTAGGCAAAGTTTAAAGTTGCTATTTCCATTAAATCTCGTTAATCAGAAAAACGGTAATTTACACCAGCAGCGGAACAAAATACTGTTCCGCCCAGCGTCTGGATCGAACCCACGACCCAGGCATTAAGAGTCTGACGCTCTACCGACTGAGCTAGCCGGCTACCTCGGTGAATACCTGCCAGGTAGAACGTCACACAGTACTCGTTTGGGTTGGGTGGTCCCATACAGAATCTCTCCATGATGCCTAATGTTTTCCTAACGTCACACTCGTCACGTACTTCACTTTTATGTCATAATCATTTCTGAGAGGTAAAGAAATTGCATGACAACATGCAGAGCTAGTGGCGTCAAAATTAACACACATACTTTATGTGACTCAAAAGCCGAACGAGTTACTTTCCGACGTTGTTTTAGATGTGCAAGTGATAGTCAAAACTCGCTGTGTCGGCACTCTGCCGACCATTTCGCTAGTTAACACCGGTCTTGTTGTGTGTGTTTCAAGCTCAAGAGCATCTCCAAGCAAAAAATGGTCAACAGCAACATTCAGACGGTTTCGTACTGCTCAATTGCTACATTAAAACGTTATGTTTCTTTTTCAGAACTGGAAAAACAGAAGCGTGACAGCATTCGAACCTGTAATCTTCAGATCCGAAGTCCGACGCCTTATCCATTAGGCCACACGGTCACTGACGACCAACATTTACATGTATACGACTCATCTCGAAACGCTCACACCCCTGAGGATTTGTGTTTTCGTTCTACACAGCCGCTGCCCCTTGCTCTTTCCCACCCATTCGTTACATTCAACCTCTGACGTGACCGACCAAATATAGACTGAGAAACAAGACCACACACTTTGTGCATTCGGAATCGAAGGCAGGGCGACCCTCGCCGCATTTGCTACGATTGCCATTTGCTACTTCTGCAGAAGCGGCGGCGACGACGACGACGACGACGACGACGACGACGAATATCGCGAGTGGCTCTGAGATATGTGAGGAATACATCTATAAAATGTAATTCAGACTGCCTCGTCCCACCTTATGCTGTACCGCTTTGGCAAATGCTTTATCTGCGCCATTCGCCTTAATCGCATCTGAGAGTAATTCTTAAAAAAACGCCTGTCGCTAATTGTTCGTCATCACAGGTACTGTTTGCTATACGGCCACGACGCGCAACTGATTTCCAAAATTCATCTTTCTCCTGTGAGAATGGAACTTACGACCCCTGGTTTAATAGACCAGTGCTCTACCACTGAGCTAAAGAGGCGCAGCCTAGCGGTACTCTTGGGTACTTCGTCCTTACGGTCGTCTACATCATCAGACTTTAGCTGACAACACTTCATATTACCGGCTAATATTTGCACCTATGGCGACAAATTACTGCTTGGCTACACATCTGACACGTAACCGATGTGCTCTCCAAACAAAAACACTTGCATTTCAGAACATGTCTTTCACACATGTCTACAAAATCACCTTCACCTTCAAATACAGTTTCCTTGCCACTGACAGAGACGTAGGCAAAGTTTAAAGTTGCTATTTCCATTAAATCTCGTTAATCAGAAAAACGGTAATTTACACCAGCAGCGGAACAAAATACTGTTCCGCCCAGCGTCTGGATCGAACCCACCACCCAGGGATTAAGAGTCTGACGCTCTACCGACTGAGCTAGCCGGCTACCTCGGTGAATACCTGCCGGGTAGAATGTCACACAGTACTCGTTTGGGTTGGGTGGTCCCATACAGAATCTCTCCATGATGCCTAATGTTTTCCTAACGTCACACTCGTCACGTACTTCACTTTTATGTCATAATCATTTCTGAGAGGTAAAGAAATTGCATGACAACATGCGGAGCTGGTGGCGTCAAAATTAACACACATACTTTATGTGACTCAAAAGCCGAACGAGTTACTTTCCGACGTTGTTTTAGATGTGCAAGTGATAGTCAAAACTCGCTGTGACGGCACTCTGCCGACCATTTCGCTAGTTAACACCGGTCTTGTTGTGTGTGTTTCAAGCTCAAGAGCATCTCCAAGCAAAAAATGGTCAACAGCAACATTCAGACGGTTTCGTACTGCTCAATTGCTACATTAAAACGTTATGTTTCTTTTTCAGAACTGGAAAACACAAGCGTGACAGCATTCGAACCTGTAATCTTCAGATCCGAAGTCCGACGCCTTATCCATTAGGCCACACGGTCACTGACGACCAACATTTACATGTATACGACTCATCTCGAAACGCTCACACCCCTGAGGATTTGTGTTTTCGTTCTACACAGCCGCTGCCCCTTGCTCTTTCCCACCCATTCGTTACATTCAACCTCTGACGTGACCGACCAAATATAGACTGAGAAACAAGACCACACACTTTGTGCATTCGGAATCGAAGGCAGGGCGTCCCTCGCCGCATTTGCTACGATTGCCATTTGCTACTTCTGCAGAAGCGGCGGCGGCGACGACGACGACGACGACGACGACGAATATCGCGAGAGGCTCTGAGATATGTGAGGAATACATCTATAAAATGTAATTCAGACTGCCTCGTCCCACCTTATGCTGTACCGCTTTGGCAAATGCTTTATCTGCGCCATTCTCCTTAATCGCATCTGAGAGTAATTCTTAAAAAAACGCCTGTCGCTAATTGTTCGTCATCACAGGTACTGTTTGCTATACGGCCACGACGCGCAACTGATTTCCAAAATTCATCTTTCTCCTGTGGGAATGGAACTTACGACCCCTGGTTTAATAGACCAGTGCTCTACCACTGAGCTAAAGAGGCGCCGCCTAGCAGTACACTTGGGTACTTCGTCCTTACGGTCGTCTACATCATCAGACTTTAGCTGACAACACTTCATATTACCGGCTAATATTTGCACCTATGACGACAAATTACTGCTTGGCTACACATCTGACACGTAACCGATGTGCTCTCCAAACAAAAACACTTGCATTTCAGAACATGTCTTTCACACATGTCTACAAAATCACCTTCACCTTCAAATACAGTTTCCTTGCCACTGACAGAGACGTAGGCAAAGTTTAAAGTTGCTATTTCCATTATATCTCGTTAATCAGAAAAACGGTAATTTACACCTGCAGCGGAACAAAATACTGTTCCGCCCAGCGTCTGGATCGAACCCACGACCCAGGCATTAAGAGTCTGACGCTCTACCGACTGAGCTAGCCGGCTACCTCGGTGAATACCTGCCGGGTAGAACGTCACACAGTACTCGTTTGGGTTGGGTGGTCCCATACAGAATCTCTCCATGATGCCTAATGTTTTCCTAACGTCACACTCGTCACGTACTTCACTTTTATGTCATAATCATTTCTGAGAGGTAAAGAAATTGCATGACAACATGCAGAGCTAGTGGCGTCAAAATTAACACACATACTTTATGTGACTCAAAAGCCGAACGAGTTACTTTCCGACGTTGTTTTAGATGTGCAAGTGATAGTCAAAACTCGCTGTGTCGGCACTCTGCCGACCATTTCGCTAGTTAACACCGGTCTTGTTGTGTGTGTTTCAAGCTCAAGAGCATCTCCAAGCAAAAAATGGTCAACAGCAACATTCAGACGGTTTCGTACTGCTCAATTGCTACATTAAAACGTTATGTTTCTTTTTCAGAACTGGAAAAACAGAAGCGTGACAGCATTCGAACCTGTAATCTTCAGATCCGAAGTCCGACGCCTTATCCATTAGGCCACACGGTCACTGACGACCAACATTTACATGTATACGACTCATCTCGAAACGCTCACACCCCTGAGGATTTGTGTTTTCGTTCTACACAGCCGCTGCCCCTTGCTCTTTCCCACCCATTCGTTACATTCAACCTCTGACGTGACCGACCAAATATAGACTGAGAAACAAGACCACACACTTTGTGCATTCGGAATCGAAGGCAGGGCGACCCTCGCCGCATTTGCTACGATTGCCATTTGCTACTTCTGCAGAAGCGGCGGCGACGACGACGACGACGACGACGACGACGAATATCGCGAGTGGCTCTGAGATATGTGAGGAATACATCTATAAAATGTAATTCAGACTGCCTCGTCCCACCTTATGCTGTACCGCTTTGGCAAATGCTTTATCTGCGCCATTCGCCTTAATCGCATCTGAGAGTAATTCTTAAAAAAACGCCTGTCGCTAATTGTTCGTCATCACAGGTACTGTTTGCTATACGGCCACGACGCGCAACTGATTTCCAAAATTCATCTTTCTCCTGTGAGAATGGAACTTACGACCCCTGGTTTAATAGACCAGTGCTCTACCACTGAGCTAAAGAGGCGCAGCCTAGCGGTACTCTTGGGTACTTCGTCCTTACGGTCGTCTACATCATCAGACTTTAGCTGACAACACTTCATATTACCGGCTAATATTTGCACCTATGGCGACAAATTACTGCTTGGCTACACATCTGACACGTAACCGATGTGCTCTCCAAACAAAAACACTTGCATTTCAGAACATGTCTTTCACACATGTCTACAAAATCACCTTCACCTTCAAATACAGTTTCCTTGCCACTGACAGAGACGTAGGCAAAGTTTAAAGTTGCTATTTCCATTATATCTCGTTAATCAGAAAAACGGTAATTTACACCTGCAGCGGAACAAAATACTGTTCCGCCCAGCGTCTGGATCGAACCCACCACCCAGGGATTAAGAGTCTGACGCTCTACCGACTGAGCTAGCCGGCTACCTCGGTGAATACCTGCCGGGTAGAATGTCACACAGTACTCGTTTGGGTTGGGTGGTCCCATACAGAATCTCTCCATGATGCCTAATGTTTTCCTAACGTCACACTCGTCACGTACTTCACTTTTATGTCATAATCATTTCTGAGAGGTAAAGAAATTGCATGACAACATGCGGAGCTGGTGGCGTCAAAATTAACACACATACTTTATGTGACTCAAAAGCCGAACGAGTTACTTTCCGACGTTGTTTTAGATGTGCAAGTGATAGTCAAAACTCGCTGTGACGGCACTCTGCCGACCATTTCGCTAGTTAACACCGGTCTTGTTGTGTGTGTTTCAAGCTCAAGAGCATCTCCAAGCAAAAAATGGTCAACAGCAACATTCAGACGGTTTCGTACTGCTCAATTGCTACATTAAAACGTTATGTTTCTTTTTCAGAACTGGAAAACACAAGCGTGACAGCATTCGAACCTGTAATCTTCAGATCCGAAGTCCGACGCCTTATCCATTAGGCCACACGGTCACTGACGACCAGCATTTACATGTATACGACTCATCTCGAAACGCTCACACCCCTGAGGATTTGTGTTTTCGTTCTACACAGCCGCTGCCCCTTGCTCTTTCCCACCCATTCGTTACATTCAACCTCTGACGTGACCGACCAAATATAGACTGAGAAACAAGACCACACACTTTGTGCATTCGGAATCGAAGGCAGGGCGTCCCTCGCCGCATTTGCTACGATTGCCATTTGCTACTTCTGCAGAAGCGGCGGCGGCGACGACGACGACGACGACGACGACGAATATCGCGAGAGGCTCTGAGATATGTGAGGAATACATCTATAAAATGTAATTCAGACTGCCTCGTCCCACCTTATGCTGTACCGCTTTGGCAAATGCTTTATCTGCGCCATTCTCCTTAATCGCATCTGAGAGTAATTCTTAAAAAAACGCCTGTCGCTAATTGTTCGTCATCACAGGTACTGTTTGCTATACGGCCACGACGCGCAACTGATTTCCAAAATTCATCTTTCTCCTGTGGGAATGGAACTTACGACCCCTGGTTTAATAGACCAGTGCTCTACCACTGAGCTAAAGAGGCGCCGCCTAGCAGTACACTTGGGTACTTCGTCCTTACGGTCGTCTACATCATCAGACTTTAGCTGACAACACTTCATATTACCGGCTAATATTTGCACCTATGACGACAAATTACTGCTTGGCTACACATCTGACACGTAACCGATGTGCTCTCCAAACAAAAACACTTGCATTTCAGAACATGTCTTTCACACATGTCTACAAAATCACCTTCACCTTCAAATACAGTTTCCTTGCCACTGACAGAGACGTAGGCAAAGTTTAAAGTTGCTATTTCCATTATATCTCGTTAATCAGAAAAACGGTAATTTACACCTGCAGCGGAACAAAATACTGTTCCGCCCAGCGTCTGGATCGAACCCACGACCCAGGCATTAAGAGTCTGACGCTCTACCGACTGAGCTAGCCGGCTACCTCGGTGAATACCTGCCGGGTAGAACGTCACACAGTACTCGTTTGGGTTGGGTGGTCCCATACAGAATCTCTCCATGATGCCTAATGTTTTCCTAACGTCACACTCGTCACGTACTTCACTTTTATGTCATAATCATTTCTGAGAGGTAAAGAAATTGCATGACAACATGCAGAGCTAGTGGCGTCAAAATTAACACACATACTTTATGTGACTCAAAAGCCGAACGAGTTACTTTCCGACGTTGTTTTAGATGTGCAAGTGATAGTCAAAACTCGCTGTGTCGGCACTATGCCGACCATTTCGCTAGTTAACACCGGTCTTGTTGTGTGTGTTTCAAGCTCAAGAGCATCTCCAAGCAAAAAATGGTCAACAGCAACATTCAGACGGTTTCGTACTGCTCAATTGCTACATTAAAACGTTATGTTTCTTTTTCAGAACTGGAAAAACACAAGCGTGACAGCATTCGAACCTGTAATCTTCAGATCCGAAGTCCGACGCCTTATCCATTAGGCCACACGGTCACTGACGACCAACATTTACATGTATACGACTCATCTCGAAACGCTCACACCCCTGAGGATTTGTGTTTTCGTTCTACACAGCCGCTGCCCCTTGCTCTTTCCCACCCATTCGTTACATTCAACCTCTGACGTGACCGACCAAATATAGACTGAGAAACAAGACCACACACTTTGTGCATTCGGAATCGAAGGCAGGGCGTCCCTCGCCGCATTTGCTACGATTGCCATTTGCTACTTCTGCAGAAGCGGCGGCGGCGACGACGACGACGACGACGACGACGACGACGACGACGACGACGAATATCGCGAGAGGCTCTGAGATATGTGAGGAATACATCTATAAAATGTAATTCAGACTGCCTCGTCCCACCTTATGCTGTACCGCTTTGGCAAATGCTTTATCTGCGCCATTCGCCTTAATCGCATCTGAGAGTAATTCTTTAAAAAACGCCTGTCGCTAATTGTTCGTCATCACAGGTACTGTTTGCTATACGGCCACGACGCGCAACTGATTTCCAAAATTCATCTTTCTCCTGTGAGAATGGAACTTACGACCCCTGGTTTAATAGACCAGTGCTCTACCACTGAGCTAAAGAGGCGCAGCCTAGCGGTACTCTTGGGTACTTCGTCCTTACGGTCGTCTACATCATCAGACTTTAGCTGACAACACTTCATATTACCGGCTAATATTTGCACCTATGGCGACAAATTACTGCTTGGCTACACATCTGACACGTAACCGATGTGCTCTCCAAACAAAAACACTTGCATTTCAGAACATGTCTTTCACACATGTCTACAAAATCACCTTCACCTTCAAATACAGTTTCCTTGCCACTGACAGAGACGTAGGCAAAGTTTAAAGTTGCTATTTCCATTATATCTCGTTAATCAGAAAAACGGTAATTTACACCTGCAGCGGAACAAAATACTGTTCCGCCCAGCGTCTGGATCGAACCCACCACCCAGGGATTAAGAGTCTGACGCTCTACCGACTGAGCTAGCCGGCTACCTCGGTGAATACCTGCCGGGTAGAATGTCACACAGTACTCGTTTGGGTTGGGTGGTCCCATACAGAATCTCTCCATGATGCCTAATGTTTTCCTAACGTCACACTCGTCACGTACTTCACTTTTATGTCATAATCATTTCTGAGAGGTAAAGAAATTGCATGACAACATGCGGAGCTGGTGGCGTCAAAATTAACACACATACTTTATGTGACTCAAAAGCCGAACGAGTTACTTTCCGACGTTGTTTTAGATGTGCAAGTGATAGTCAAAACTCGCTGTGACGGCACTCTGCCGACCATTTCGCTAGTTAACACCGGTCTTGTTGTGTGTGTTTCAAGCTCAAGAGCATCTCCAAGCAAAAAATGGTCAACAGCAACATTCAGACGGTTTCGTACTGCTCAATTGCTACATTAAAACGTTATGTTTCTTTTTCAGAACTGGAAAACACAAGCGTGACAGCATTCGAACCTGTAATCTTCAGATCCGAAGTCCGACGCCTTATCCATTAGGCCACACGGTCACTGACGACCAACATTTACATGTATACGACTCATCTCGAAACGCTCACACCCCTGAGGATTTGTGTTTTCGTTCTACACAGCCGCTGCCCCTTGCTCTTTCCCACCCATTCGTTACATTCAACCTCTGACGTGACCGACCAAATATAGACTGAGAAACAAGACCACACACTTTGTGCATTCGGAATCGAAGGCAGGGCGTCCCTCGCCGCATTTGCTACGATTGCCATTTGCTACTTCTGCAGAAGCGGCGGCGGCGACGACGACGACGACGACGACGACGACGACGAATATCGCGAGAGGCTCTGAGATATGTGAGGAATACATCTATAAAATGTAATTCAGACTGCCTCGTCCCACCTTATGCTGTACCGCTTTGGCAAATGCTTTATCTGCGCCATTCGCCTTAATCGCATCTGAGAGTAATTCTTAAAAAAACGCCTGTCGCTAATTGTTCGTCATCACAGGTACTGTTTGCTATACGGCCACGACGCGCAACAGATTTCCAAAATTCATCTTTCTCCTGTGAGAATGGAACTTACGACCCCTGGTTTAATAGACCAGTGCTCTACCACTGAGCTAAAGAGGCGCGGCCTAGCGGTACTCTTGGGTACTTCGTCCTTACGGTCGTCTACATCATCAGACTTTAGCTGACAACACTTCATATTACCGGCTAATATTTGCACCTATGGCGACAAATTACTGCTTGGCTACACATCTGACACGTAACCGATGTGCTCTCCAAACAAAAACACTTGCATTTCAGAACATGTCTTTCACACATGTCTACAAAATCACCTTCACCTTCAAATACAGTTTCCTTGCCACTGACAGAGACGTAGGCAAAGTTTAAAGTTGCTATTTCCATTAAATCTCGTTAATCAGAAAAACGGTAATTTACACCAGCAGCGGAACAAAATACTGTTCCGCCTAGCGTCTGGATCGAACCCACGACCCAGGCATTAAGAGTCTGACGCTCTACCGACTGAGCTAGCCGGCTACCTCGGTGAATACCTGCCGGGTAGAACGTCACACAGTACTCGTTTGGGTTGGGTGGTCCCATACAGAATCTCTCCATGATGCCTAATGTTTTCCTAACGTCACACTCGTCACGTACTTCACTTTTATGTCATAATCATTTCTGAGAGGTAAAGAAATTGCATGACAACATGCAGAGCTAGTGGCGTCAAAATTAACACACATACTTTATGTGACTCAAAAGCCGAACGAGTTACTTTCCGACGTTGTTTTAGATGTGCAAGTGATAGTCAAAACTCGCTGTGTCGGCACTCTGCCGACCATTTCGCTAGTTAACACCGGTCTTGTTGTGTGTGTTTCAAGCTCAAGAGCATCTCCAAGCAAAAAATGGTCAACAGCAACATTCAGACGGTTTCGTACTGCTCAATTGCTACATTAAAACGTTATGTTTCTTTTTCAGAACTGGAAAAACACAAGCGTGACAGCATTCGAACCTGTAATCTTCAGATCCGAAGTCCGACGCCTTATCCATTAGGCCACACGGTCACTGACGACCAACATTTACATGTATACGACTCATCTCGAAACGCTCACACCCCTGAGGATTTGTGTTTTCGTTCTACACAGCCGCTGCCCCTTGCTCTTTCCCACCCATTCGTTACATTCAACCTCTGACGTCACCGACCAAATATAGACTGAGAAACAAGACCACACATTTTGTGCATTCGGAATCGAAGGCAGGGCGTCCCTCGCCGCATTTGCTACGATTGCCATTTGCTACTTCTGCAGAAGCGGCGGCGGCGACGACGACGACGACGACGACGACGACGAATATCGCGAGAGGCTCTGAGATATGTGAGGAATACATCTATAAAATGTAATTCAGACTGCCTCGTCCCACCTTATGCTGTACCGCTTTGGCAAATGCTTTATCTGCGCCATTCGCCTTAATCGCATCTGAGAGTAATTCTTTAAAAAACGCCTGTCGCTAATTGTTCGTCATCACAGGTACTGTTTGCTATACGGCCACGACGCGCAACTGATTTCCAAAATTCATCTTTCTCCGGTGAGAATGGAACTTACGACCCCTGGTTTAATAGACCAGTGCTCTACCACTGAGCTAAAGAGGCGCAGCCTAGCGGTACTCTTGGGTACTTCGTCCTTACGGTCGTCTACATCATCAGACTTTAGCTGACAACACTTCATATTACCGGCTAATATTTGCACCTATGGCGACAAATTACTGCTTGGCTACACATCTGACACGTAACCGATGTGCTCTCCAAACAAAAACACTTGCATTTCAGAACATGTCTTTCACACATGTCTACAAAATCACCTTCACCTTCAAATACAGTTTCCTTGCCACTGACAGAGACGTAGGCAAAGTTTAAAGTTGCTATTTCCATTATATCTCGTTAATCAGAAAAACGGTAATTTACACCTGCAGCGGAACAAAATACTGTTCCGCCCAGCGTCTGGATCGAACCCACCACCCAGGGATTAAGAGTCTGACGCTCTACCGACTGAGCTAGCCGGCTACCTCGGTGAATACCTGCCGGGTAGAATGTCACACAGTACTCGTTTGGGTTGGGTGGTCCCATACAGAATCTCTCCATGATGCCTAATGTTTTCCTAACGTCACACTCGTCACGTACTTCACTTTTATGTCATAATCATTTCTGAGAGGTAAAGAAATTGCATGACAACATGCGGAGCTGGTGGCGTCAAAATTAACACACATACTTTATGTGACTCAAAAGCCGAACGAGTTACTTTCCGACGTTGTTTTAGATGTGCAAGTGATAGTCAAAACTCGCTGTGACGGCACTCTGCCGACCATTTCGCTAGTTAACACCGGTCTTGTTGTGTGTGTTTCAAGCTCAAGAGCATCTCCAAGCAAAAAATGGTCAACAGCAACATTCAGACGGTTTCGTACTGCTCAATTGCTACATTAAAACGTTATGTTTCTTTTTCAGAACTGGAAAACACAAGCGTGACAGCATTCGAACCTGTAATCTTCAGATCCGAAGTCCGACGCCTTATCCATTAGGCCACACGGTCACTGACGACCAACATTTACATGTATACGACTCATCTCGAAACGCTCACACCCCTGAGGATTTGTGTTTTCGTTCTACACAGCCGCTGCCCCTTGCTCTTTCCCACCCATTCGTTACATTCAACCTCTGACGTGACCGACCAAATATAGACTGAGAAACAAGACCACACACTTTGTGCATTCGGAATCGAAGGCAGGGCGTCCCTCGCCGCATTTGCTACGATTGCCATTTGCTACTTCTGCAGAAGCGGCGGCGGCGACGACGACGACGACGACGACGACGACGACGAATATCGCGAGAGGCTCTGAGATATGTGAGGAATACATCTATAAAATGTAATTCAGACTGCCTCGTCCCACCTTATGCTGTACCGCTTTGGCAAATGCTTTATCTGCGCCATTCGCCTTAATCGCATCTGAGAGTAATTCTTAAAAAAACGCCTGTCGCTAATTGTTCGTCATCACAGGTACTGTTTGCTATACGGCCACGACGCGCAACTGATTTCCAAAATTCATCTTTCTCCTGTGGGAATGGAACTTACGACCCCTGGTTTAATAGACCAGTGCTCTACCACTGAGCTAAAGAGGCGCGGCCTAGCAGTACTCTTGGGTACTTCGTCCTTACGGTCGTCTACATCATCAGACTTTAGCTGACAACACTTCATATTACCGGCTAATATTTGCACCTATGGCGACAAATTACTGCTTGGCTACACATCTGACACGTAACCGATGTGCTCTCCAAACAAAAACACTTGCATTTCAGAACATGTCTTTCACACATGTCTACAAAATCACCTTCACCTTCAAATACAGCTTCCTTGCCACTGACAGAGACGTAGGCAAAGTTTAAAGTTGCTATTTCCATTATATCTCGTTAATCAGAAAAACGGTAATTTACACCTGCAGCGGAACAAAATACTGTTCCGCCCAGCGTCTGGATCGAACCCACGACCCAGGGATTAAGAGTCTGACGCTCTACCGACTGAGCTAGCCGGCTACCTCGGTGAATACCTGCCGGGTAGAACGTCACACAGTACTCGTTTGGGTTGGGTGGTCCCATACAGAATCTCTCCATGATGCCTAATGTTTTCCTAACGTCACACTCGTCACGTACTTCACTTTTATGTCATAATCATTTCTGAGAGGTAAAGAAATTGCATGACAACATGCAGAGCTAGTGGCGTCAAAATTAACACACATACTTTATGTGACTCAAAAGCCGAACGAGTTACTTTCCGACGTTGTTTTAGATGTGCAAGTGATAGTCAAAACTCGCTGTGTCGGCACTCTGCCGACCATTTCGCTAGTTAACACCGGTCTTGTTGTGTGTGTTTCAAGCTCAAGAGCATCTCCAAGCAAAAAATGGTCAACAGCAACATTCAGACGGTTTCGTACTGCTCAATTGCTACATTAAAACGTTATGTTTCTTTTTCAGAACTGGAAAAACACAAGCGTGACAGCATTCGAACCTGTAATCTTCAGATCCGAAGTCCGACGCCTTATCCATTAGGCCACACGGTCACTGACGACCAACATTTACATGTATACGACTCATCTCGAAACGCTCACACCCCTGAGGATTTGTGTTTTCGTTCTACACAGCCGCTGCCCCTTGCTCTTTCCCACCCATTCGTTACATTCAACCTCTGACGTCACCGACCAAATATAGACTGAGAAACAAGACCACACACTTTGTGCATTCGGAATCGAAGGCAGGGCGTCCCTCGCCGCATTTGCTACGATTGCCATTTGCTACTTCTGCAGAAGCGGCGGCGGCGACGACGACGACGACGACGACGACGAATATCGCGAGAGGCTCTGAGATATGTGAGGAATACATCTATAAAATGTAATTCAGACTGCCTCGTCCCACCTTATGCTGTACCGCTTTGGCAAATGCTTTATCTGCGCCATTCGCCTTAATCGCATCTGAGAGTAATTCTTTAAAAAACGCCTGTCGCTAATTGTTCGTCATCACAGGTACTGTTTGCTATACGGCCACGACGCGCAACTGATTTCCAAAATTCATCTTTCTCCTGTGAGAATGGAACTTACGACCCCTGGTTTAATAGACCAGTGCTCTACCACTGAGCTAAAGAGGCGCAGCCTAGCGGTACTCTTGGGTACTTCGTCCTTACGGTCGTCTACATCATCAGACTTTAGCTGACAACACTTCATATTACCGGCTAATATTTGCACCTATGGCGACAAATTACTGCTTGGCTACACATCTGACACGTAACCGATGTGCTCTCCAAACAAAAACACTTGCATTTCAGAACATGTCTTTCACACATGTCTACAAAATCACCTTCACCTTCAAATACAGTTTCCTTGCCACTGACAGAGACGTAGGCAAAGTTTAAAGTTGCTATTTCCATTATATCTCGTTAATCAGAAAAACGGTAATTTACACCTGCAGCGGAACAAAATACTGTTCCGCCCAGCGTCTGGATCGAACCCACGACCCAGGGATTAAGAGTCTGACGCTCTACCGACTGAGCTAGCCGGCTACCTCGGTGAATACCTGCCGGGTAGAATGTCACACAGTACTCGTTTGGGTTGGGTGGTCCCATACAGAATCTCTCCATGATGCCTAATGTTTTCCTAACGTCACACTCGTCACGTACTTCACTTTTATGTCATAATCATTTCTGAGAGGTAAAGAAATTGCATGACAACATGCGGAGCTGGTGGCGTCAAAATTAACACACATACTTTATGTGACTCAAAAGCCGAACGAGTTACTTTCCGACGTTGTTTTAGATGTGCAAGTGATAGTCAAAACTCGCTGTGACGGCACTCTGCCGACCATTTCGCTAGTTAACACCGGTCTTGTTGTGTGTGTTTCAAGCTCAAGAGCATCTCCAAGCAAAAAGTGGTCAACAGCAACATTCAGACGGTTTCGTACTGCTCAATTGCTACATTAAAACGTTATGTTTCTTTTTCAGAACTGGAAAACACAAGCGTGACAGCATTCGAACCTGTAATCTTCAGATCCGAAGTCCGACGCCTTATCCAATAGGCCACACGGTCACTGACGACCAACATTTACATGTATACGACTCATCTCGAAACGCTCACACCCCTGAGGATTTGTGTTTTCGTTCTACACAGCCGCTGCCCCTTGCTCTTTCCCACCCATTCGTTACATTCAACCTCTGACGTGACCGACCAAATATAGACTGAGAAACAAGACCACACACTTTGTGCATTCGGAATCGAAGGCAGGGCGTCCCTCGCCGCATTTGCTACGATTGCCATTTGCTACTTCTGCAGAAGCGGCGGCGGCGGCGACGACGACGACGACGACGACGAATATCGCGAGAGGCTCTGAGATATGTGAGGAATACATCTATAAAATGTAATTCAGACTGCCTCGTCCCACCTTATGCTGTACCGCTTTGGCAAATGCTTTATCTGCGCCATTCGCCTTAATCGCATCTGAGAGTAATTCTTAAAAAAACGCCTGTCGCTAATTGTTCGTCATCACAGGTACTGTTTGCTATACGGCCACGACGCGCAACTGATTTCCAAAATTCATCTTTCTCCTGTGGGAATGGAACTTACGACCCCTGGTTTAATAGACCAGTGCTCTACCACTGAGCTAAAGAGGCGCGGCCTAGCAGTACTCTTGGGTACTTCGTCCTTACGGTCGTCTACATCATCAGACTTTAGCTGACAACACTTCATATTACCGGCTAATATTTGCACCTATGGCGACAAATTACTGCTTGGCTACACATCTGACACGTAACCGATGTGCTCTCCAAACAAAAACACTTGCATTTCAGAACATGTCTTTCACACATGTCTACAAAATCACCTTCACCTTCAAATACAGTTTCCTTGCCACTGACAGAGACGTAGGCAAAGTTTAAAGTTGCTATTTCCATTAAATCTCGTTAATCAGAAAAACGGTAATTTACACCTGCAGCGGAACAAAATACTGTTCCGCCCAGCGTCTGGATCGAACCCACGACCCAGGGATTAAGAGTCTGACGCTCTACCGACTGAGCTAGCCGGCTACCTCGGTGAACACCTGCCGGGTAGAACGTCACACAGTACTCGTTTGGGTTGGGTGGTCCCATACAGAATCTCTCCATGATGCCTAATGTTTTCCTAACGTCACACTCGTCACGTACTTCACTTTTATGTCATAATCATTTCTGAGAGGTAAAGAAATTGCATGACAACATGCAGAGCTAGTGGCGTCAAAATTAACACACATACTTTATGTGACTCAAAAGCCGAACGAGTTACTTTCCGACGTTGTTTTAGATGTGCAAGTGATAGTCAAAACTCGCTGTGTCGGCACTATGCCGACCATTTCGCTAGTTAACACCGGTCTTGTTGTGTGTGTTTCAAGCTAAAGAGCATCTCCAAGCAAAAAATGGTCAACAGCAACATTCAGACGGTTTCGTACTGCTCAATTGCTACATTAAAACGTTATGTTTCTTTTTCAGAACTGGAAAAACACAAGCGTGACAGCATTCGAACCTGTAATCTTCAGATCCGAAGTCCGACGCCTTATGCATTAGGCCACACGGTCACTGACGACCAACATTTACATGTATACGACTCATCTCGAAACGCTCACACCCCTGAGGATTTGTGTTTTCGTTCTACACAACCGCTGCCCCTTGCTCTTTCCCACCCATTCGTTACATTCAACCTCTGACGTGACCGACCAAATATAGACTGAGAAACAAGACCACACACTTTGTGCATTCGGAATCGAAGGCAGGGCGTCCCTCGCCACATTTGCTACGATTGCCATTTGCTACTTCTGCAGAAGGGGCGGCGGCGACGACGACGACGACGACGACGACGACGAATATCGCGAGAGGCTCTGAGATATGTGAGGAATACATCTATAAAATGTAATTCAGACTGCCTCGTCCCACCTTATGCTGTACCGCTTTGGCAAATGCTTTATCTGCGCCATTCGCCTTAATCGCATCTGAGAGTAATTCTTAAAAAAACGCCTGTCGCTAATTGTTCGTCATCACAGGTACTGTTTGCTATACGGCCACGACGCGCAACTGATTTCCAAAATTCATCTTTCTCCTGTGGAAATGGAACTTACGACCCCTGGTTTAATAGACCAGTGCTCTACCACTGAGCTAAAGAGGCGCGGCCTAGCGGTACTCTTGGGTACTTCGTCCTTACGGTCGTCTACATCATCAGACTTTAGCTGACAACACTTCATATTACCGGCTAATATTTGCACCTATGGCGACAAATTACTGCTTGGCTACACATCTGACACGTAACCGATGTGCTCTCCAAACAAAAACACTTGCATTTCAGAACATGTCTTTCACACATGTCTACAAAATCACCTTCACCTTCAAATACAGTTTCCTTGCCACTGACAGAGACGTAGGCAAAGTTTAAAGTTGCTATTTCCATTAAATCTCGTTAATCAGAAAAACGGTAATTTACACCTGCAGCGGAACAAAATACTGTTCCGCCCAGCGTCTGGATCGAACCCACGACCCAGGGATTAAGAGTCTGACGCTCTACCGACTGAGCTAGCCGGCTACCTCGGTGAATACCTGCCGGGTAGAACGTCACACAGTACTCGTTTGGGTCGGGTGGTCCCATACAGAATCTCTCCATGATGCCTAATGTTTTCCTAACGTCACACTCGTCACGTACTTCACTTTTATGTCATAATCATTTCTGAGAGGTAAAGAAATTGCATGACAACATGCAGAGCTAGTGGCGTCAAAATTAACACACATACTTTATGTGACTCAAAAGCCGAACGAGTTACTTTCCGACGTTGTTTTAGATGTGCAAGTGATAGTCAAAACTCGCTGTGTCGGCACTATGCCGACCATTTCGCTAGTTAACACCGGTCTTGTTGTGTGTGTTTCAAGCTCAAGAGCATCTCCAAGCAAAAAATGGTCAACAGCAACATTCAGACGGTTTCGTACTGCTCAATTGCTACATTAAAACGTTATGTTTCTTTTTCAGAACTGGAAAAACACAAGCGTGACAGCATTCGAACCTGTAATCTTCAGATCCGAAGTCCGACGCCTTATCCATTAGGCCACACGGTCACTGACGACCAACATTTACATGTATACGACTCATCTCGAAACGCTCACACCCCTGAGGATTTATGTTTTCGTTCTACACAGCCGCTGCCCCTTGCTCTTTCCCACCCATTCGTTACATTCAACCTCTGACGTGACCGACCAAATATAGACTGAGAAACAAGACCACACACTTTGTGCATTCGGAATCGAAGGCAGGGCGTCCCTCGCCGCATTTGCTACGATTGCCATTTGCTACTTCTGCAGAAGCGGCGGCGGCGACGACGACGACGACGACGACGAATATCGCGAGATGCTCTGAGATATGTGAGGAATACATCTATAAAATGTAATTCAGACTGCCTCGTCCCACCTTATGCTGTACCGCTTTGGCAAATGCTTTATCTGCGCCATTCGCCTTAATCGCATCTGAGAGTAATTTTTAAAAAAACGCCTGTCGCTAATTGTTCGTCATCACAGGTACTGTTTGCTATACGGCCACGACGCGCAACTGATTTCCAAAATTCATCTTTCTCCTGTGGGAATGGAACTTACGACCCCTGGTTTAATAGACCAGTGCTCTACCACTGAGCTAAAGAGGCGCGGCCTAGCGGTACTCTTGGGTACTTCGTCCTTACGGTCGTCTACATCATCAGACTTTAGCTGACAACACTTCATATTACCGGCTAATATTTGCACCTATGGCGACAAATTACTGCTTGGCTACACATCTGACACGTAACCGATGTGCTCTCCAAACAAAAACACTTGCATTTCAGAACATGTCTTTCACACATGTCTACAAAATCACCTTCACCTTCAAATACAGTTTCCTTGCCACTGACAGAGACGTAGGCAAAGTTTAAAGTTGCTATTTCCATTAAATCTCGTTAATCAGAAAAACGGTAATTTACACCAGCAGCGGAACAAAATACTGTTCCGCCCAGCGTCTGGATCGAACCCACGACCCAGGGATTAAGAGTCTGACGCTCTACCGACTGAGCTAGCCGGCTACCTCGGTGAATACCTGCCGGGTAGAACGTCACACAGTACTCGTTTGGGTTGGGTGGTCCCATACAGAATCTCTCCATGATGCCTAATGTTTTCCTAACGTCACACTCGTCACGTACTTCACTTTTATGTCATAATCATTTCTGAGAGGTAAAGAAATTGCATGACAACATGCAGAGCTAGTGGCGTCAAAATTAACACACATACTTTATGTGACTCAAAAGCCGAACGAGTTACTTTCCGACGTTGTTTTAGATGTGCAAGTGATAGTCAAAACTCGCTGTGTCGGCACTATGCCGACCATTTCGCTAGTTAACACCGGTCTTGTTGTGTGTGTTTCAAGCTCAAGAGCATCTCCAAGCAAAAAATGGTCAACAGCAACATTCAGACGGTTTCGTACTGCTCAATTGCTACATTAAAACGTTATGTTTCTTTTTCAGAACTGGAAAAACACAAGCGTGACAGCATTCGAACCTGTAATCTTCAGATCCGAAGTCCGACGCCTTATCCATTAGGCCACACGGTCACTGACGACCAACATTTACATGTATACGACTCATCTCGAAACGCTCACACCCCTGAGGATTTATGTTTTCGTTCTACACAGCCGCTGCCCCTTGCTCTTTCCCACCCATTCGTTACATTCAACCTCTGACGTGACCGACCAAATATAGACTGAGAAACAAGACCACACACTTTGTGCATTCGGAATCGAAGGCAGGGCGTCCCTCGCCGCATTTGCTACGATTGCCATTTGCTACTTCTGCAGAAGCGGCGGCGGCGACGACGACGACGACGACGAATATCGCGAGAGGCTCTGAGATATGTGAGAAATACATCTATAAAATGTAATTCAGACTGCCTCGTCCCACCTTATGCTGTACCGCTTTGGCAAATGCTTTATCTGCGCCATTCGCCTTAATCGCATCTGAGAGTAATTCTTAAAAAAACGCCTGTCGCTAATTGTTCGTCATCACAGGTACTGTTTGCTATACGGCCACGACGCGCAACTGATTTCCAAAATTCATCTTTCTCCTGTGGGAATGGAACTTACGACCCCTGGTTTAATAGACCAGTGCTCTACCACTGAGCTAAAGAGGCGCGGCCTAGCAGTACTCTTGGGTACTTCGTCCTTACGGTCGTCTACATCATCAGACTTTAGCTGACAACACTTCATATTACCGGCTAATATTTGCACCTATGGCGACAAATTACTGCTTGGCTACACATCTGACACGTAACCGATGTGCTCTCCAAACAAAAACACTTGCATTTCAGAACATGTCTTTCACACATGTCTACAAAATCACCTTCACCTTCAAATACAGTTTCCTTGCCACTGACAGAGACGTAGGCAAAGTTTAAAGTTGCTATTTCCATTATATCTCGTTAATCAGAAAAACGGTAATTTACACCTGCAGCGGAACAAAATACTGTTCCGCCCAGCGTCTGGATCGAACCCACAACCCAGGGATTAAGAGTCTGACGCTCTACCGACTGAGCTAGCCGGCTACCTCGGTGAATACCTGCCGGGTAGAACGTCACACAGTACTCGTTTGGGTTGGGTGGTCCCATACAGAATCTCTCCATGATGCCTAATGTTTTCCTAACGTCACACTCGTCACGTACTTCACTTTTATGTCATAATCATTTCTGAGAGGTAAAGAAATTGCATGACAACATGCAGAGCTAGTGGCGTCAAAATTAACACACATACTTTATGTGACTCAAAAGCCGAACGAGTTACTTTCCGACGTTGTTTTAGATGTGCAAGTGATAGTCAAAACTCGCTGTGTCGGCACTATGCCGACCATTTCGCTAGTTAACACCGGTCTTGTTGTGTGTGTTTCAAGCTAAAGAGCATCTCCAAGCAAAAAACGGTCAACAGCAACATTCAGACGGTTTCGTACTGCTCAATTGCTACATTAAAACGTTATGTTTCTTTTTCAGAACTGGAAAAACAGAAGCGTGACAGCATTCGAACCTGTAATCTTCAGATCCGAAGTCCGACGCCTTATCCATTAGACCACACGGTCACTGACGACCAACATTTACATGTATACGACTCATCTCGAAACGCTCACACCCCTGAGGATTTGTGTTTTCGTTCTACACAGCCGCTGCCCCTTGCTCTTTCCCACCCATTCGTTTCATTCAACCTCTGACGTGACCGACCAAATATAGACTGAGAAACAAGACCACACACTTTGTGCATTCGGAATCGAAGGCAGGGCGTCCCTCGCCACATTTGCTACGATTGCCATTTGCTACTTCTGCAGAAGCGGCGGCGGCGACGACGACGACGACGACGACGACGAATATCGCGAGAGGCTCTGAGATATGTGAGGAATACATCTATAAAATGTAATTCAGACTGCCTCGTCCCACCTTATGCTGTACCGCTTTGGCAAATGCTTTATCTGCGCCATTCGCCTTAATCGCATCTGAGAGTAATTCTTAAAAAAACGCCTGTCGCTAATTGTTCGTCATCACAGGTACTGTTTGCTATACGGCCACGACGCGCAACTGATTTCCAAAATTCATCTTTCTCCTGTGGGAATGGAACTTACGACCCCTGGTTTAATAGACCAGTGCTCTACCACTGAGCTAAAGAGGCGCGGCCTAGCGGTACTCTTGGGTACTTCGTCCTTACGGTCGTCTACATCATCAGACTTTAGCTGACAACACTTCATATTACCGGCTAATATTTGCACCTATGGCGACAAATTACTGCTTGGCTACACATCTGACACGTAACCGATGTGCTCTCCAAACAAAAACACTTGCATTTCAGAACATGTCTTTCACACATGTCTACAAAATCACCTTCACCTTCAAATACAGTTTCCTTGCCACTGACAGAGACGTAGGCAAAGTTTAAAGTTGCTATTTCCATTAAATCTCGTTAATCAGAAAAACGGTAATTTACACCAGCAGCGGAACAAAATACTGGTCCGCCCAGCGTCTGGATCGAACCCACGACCCAGGGATTAAGAGTCTGACGCTCTACCGACTGAGCTAGCCGGTTACCTCGGTGAATACCTGCCGGGTAGAACGTCACACAGTACTCGTTTGGGTTGGGTGGTCCCATACAGAATCTCTCCATGATGCCTAATGTTTTCCTAACGTCACACTCGTCACGTACTTCACTTTTATGTCATAATCATTTCTGAGAGGTAAAGAAATTGCATGACAACATGCAGAGCTAGTGGCGTCAAAATTAACACACATACTTTATGTGACTCAAAAGCCGAACGAGTTACTTTCCGACGTTGTTTTAGATGTGCAAGTGATAGTCAAAACTCGCTGTGTCGGCACTCTGCCGACCATTTCGCTAGTTAACACCGGTCTTGTTGTGTGTGTTTCAAGCTCAAGAGCATCTCCAAGCAAAAAATGGTCAACAGCAACATTCAGACGGTTTCGTACTGCTCAATTGCTACATTAAAACGTTATGTTTCTTTTTCAGAACTGGAAAAACACAAGCGTGACAGCATTCGAACCTGTAATCTTCAGATCCGAAGTCCGACGCCTTATCCATTAGGCCACACGGTCACTGACGACCAACATTTACATGTATACGACTCATCTCGAAACGCTCACACCCCTGAGGATTTGTGTTTTCGTTCTACACAGCCGCTGCCCCTTGCTCTTTCCCACCCATTCGTTACATTCAACCTCTGACGTGACCGACCAAATATAGACTGAGAAACAAGACCACACACTTTGTGCATTCGGAATCGAAGGCAGGGCGTCCCTCGCCGCATTTGCTACGATTGCCATTTGCTACTTCTGCAGAAGCGGCGGCGGCGACGACGACGACGACGACGACGAATATCGCGAGAGGCTCTGAGATATGTGAGGAATACATCTATAAAATGTAATTCAGACTGCCTCGTCCCACCTTATGCTGTACCGCTTTGGCAAATGCTTTATCTGCGCCATTCGCCTTAATCGCATCTGAGAGTAATTCTTAAAAAAACGCCTGTCGCTAATTGTTCGTCATCACAGGTACTGTTTGCTATACGGCCACGACGCGCAACTGATTTCCAAAATTCATCTTTCTCCTGTGGGAATGGAACTTACGACCCCTGGTTTAATAGACCAGTGCTCTACCAGTGAGCTAAAGAGGCGCGGCCTAGCGGTACTCTTGGGTACTTCGTCCTTACGGTCGTCTACATCATCAGACTTTAGCTGACAACACTTCATATTACCGGCTAATATTTGCACCTATGGCGACAAATTACTGCTTGGCTACACATCTGACACGTAACCGATGTGCTCTCCAAACAAAAACACTTGCATTTCAGAACATGTCTTTCACACATGTCTACAAAATCACCTTCACCTTCAAATACAGTTTCCTTGCCACTGACAGAGACGTAGGCAAAGTTTAAAGTTGCTATTTCCATTAAATCTCGTTAATCAGAAAAACGGTAATTTACACCAGCAGCGGAACAAAATACTGTTCCGCCCAGCGTCTGGATCGAACCCACGACCCAGGGATTAAGAGTCTGACGCTCTACCGACTGAGCTAGCCGGCTACCTCGGTGAATACCTGCCGGGTAGAACGTCACACAGTACTCGTTTGGGTTGGGTGGTCCCATACAGAATCTCTCCATGATGCCTAATGTTTTCCTAACGTCACACTCGTCACGTACTTCACTTTTATGTCATAATCATTTCTGAGAGGTAAAGAAATTGCATGACAACATGCAGAGCTAGTGGCGTCAAAATTAACACACATACTTTATGTGACTCAAAAGCCGAACGAGTTACTTTCCGACGTTGTTTTAGATGTGCAAGTGATAGTCAAAACTCGCTGTGTCGGCACTATGCCGACCATTTCGCTAGTTAACACCGGTCTTGTTGTGTGTGTTTCAAGCTCAAGAGCATCTCCAAGCAAAAAATGGTCAACAGCAACATTCAGACGGTTTCGTACTGCTCAATTGCTACATTAAAACGTTATGTTTCTTTTTCAGAACTGGAAAAACACAAGCGTGACAGCATTCGAACCTGTAATCTTCAGATCCGAAGTCCGACGCCTTATCCATTAGGCCACACGGTCACTGACGACCAACATTTACATGTATACGACTCATCTCGAAACGCTCACACCCCTGAGGATTTATGTTTTCGTTCTACACAGCCGCTGCCCCTTGCTCTTTCCCACCCATTCGTTACATTCAACCTCTGACGTGACCGACCAAATATAGACTGAGAAACAAGACCACACACTTTGTGCATTCGGAATCGAAGGCAGGGCGTCCCTCGCCGCATTTGCTACGATTGCCATTTGCTACTTCTGCAGAAGCGGCGGCGGCGACGACGACGACGACGACGAATATCGCGAGAGGCTCTGAGATATGTGAGAAATACATCTATAAAATGTAATTCAGACTGCCTCGTCCCACCTTATGCTGTACCGCTTTGGCAAATGCTTTATCTGCGCCATTCGCCTTAATCGCATCTGAGAGTAATTCTTAAAAAAACGCCTGTCGCTAATTGTTCGTCATCACAGGTACTGTTTGCTATACGGCCACGACGCGCAACTGATTTCCAAAATTCATCTTTCTCCTGTGGGAATGGAACTTACGACCCCTGGTTTAATAGACCAGTGCTCTACCACTGAGCTAAAGAGGCGCGGCCTAGCAGTACTCTTGGGTACTTCGTCCTTACGGTCGTCTACATCATCAGACTTTAGCTGACAACACTTCATATTACCGGCTAATATTTGCACCTATGGCGACAAATTACTGCTTGGCTACACATCTGACACGTAACCGATGTGCTCTCCAAACAAAAACACTTGCATTTCAGAACATGTCTTTCACACATGTCTACAAAATCACCTTCACCTTCAAATACAGTTTCCTTGCCACTGACAGAGACGTAGGCAAAGTTTAAAGTTGCTATTTCCATTATATCTCGTTAATCAGAAAAACGGTAATTTACACCTGCAGCGGAACAAAATACTGTTCCGCCCAGCGTCTGGATCGAACCCACAACCCAGGGATTAAGAGTCTGACGCTCTACCGACTGAGCTAGCCGGCTACCTCGGTGAATACCTGCCGGGTAGAACGTCACACAGTACTCGTTTGGGTTGGGTGGTCCCATACAGAATCTCTCCATGATGCCTAATGTTTTCCTAACGTCACACTCGTCACGTACTTCACTTTTATGTCATAATCATTTCTGAGAGGTAAAGAAATTGCATGACAACATGCAGAGCTAGTGGCGTCAAAATTAACACACATACTTTATGTGACTCAAAAGCCGAACGAGTTACTTTCCGACGTTGTTTTAGATGTGCAAGTGATAGTCAAAACTCGCTGTGTCGGCACTATGCCGACCATTTCGCTAGTTAACACCGGTCTTGTTGTGTGTGTTTCAAGCTAAAGAGCATCTCCAAGCAAAAAACGGTCAACAGCAACATTCAGACGGTTTCGTACTGCTCAATTGCTACATTAAAACGTTATGTTTCTTTTTCAGAACTGGAAAAACAGAAGCGTGACAGCATTCGAACCTGTAATCTTCAGATCCGAAGTCCGACGCCTTATCCATTAGACCACACGGTCACTGACGACCAACATTTACATGTATACGACTCATCTCGAAACGCTCACACCCCTGAGGATTTGTGTTTTCGTTCTACACAGCCGCTGCCCCTTGCTCTTTCCCACCCATTCGTTTCATTCAACCTCTGACGTGACCGACCAAATATAGACTGAGAAACAAGACCACACACTTTGTGCATTCGGAATCGAAGGCAGGGCGTCCCTCGCCACATTTGCTACGATTGCCATTTGCTACTTCTGCAGAAGCGGCGGCGGCGACGACGACGACGACGACGACGACGACGAATATCGCGAGAGGCTCTGAGATATGTGAGGAATACATCTATAAAATGTAATTCAGACTGCCTCGTCCCACCTTATGCTGTACCGCTTTGGCAAATGCTTTATCTGCGCCATTCGCCTTAATCGCATCTGAGAGTAATTCTTAAAAAAACGCCTGTCGCTAATTGTTCGTCATCACAGGTACTGTTTGCTATACGGCCACGACGCGCAACTGATTTCCAAAATTCATCTTTCTCCTGTGGGAATGGAACTTACGACCCCTGGTTTAATAGACCAGTGCTCTACCAGTGAGCTAAAGAGGCGCGGCCTAGCGGTACTCTTGGGTACTTCGTCCTTACGGTCGTCTACATCATCAGACTTTAGCTGACAACACTTCATATTACCGGCTAATATTTGCACCTATGGCGACAAATTACTGCTTGGCTACACATCTGACACGTAACCGATGTGCTCTCCAAACAAAAACACTTGCATTTCAGAACATGTCTTTCACACATGTCTACAAAATCACCTTCACCTTCAAATACAGTTTCCTTGCCACTGACAGAGACGTAGGCAAAGTTTAAAGTTGCTATTTCCATTAAATCTCGTTAATCAGAAAAACGGTAATTTACACCAGCAGCGGAACAAAATACTGTTCCGCCCAGCGTCTGGATCGAACCCACGACCCAGGGATTAAGAGTCTGACGCTCTACCGACTGAGCTAGCCGGCTACCTCGGTGAATACCTGCCGGGTAGAACGTCACACAGTACTCGTTTGGGTTGGGTGGTCCCATACAGAATCTCTCCATGATGCCTAATGTTTTCCTAACGTCACACTCGTCACGTACTTCACTTTTATGTCATAATCATTTCTGAGAGGTAAAGAAATTGCATGACAAGATGCAGAGCTAGTGGCGTCAAAATTAACACACATACTTTATGTGACTCAAAAGCCGAACGAGTTACTTTCCGACGTTGTTTTAGATGTGCAAGTGATAGTCAAAACTCGCTGTGTCGGCACTATGCCGACCATTTCGCTAGTTAACACCGGTCTTGTTGTGTGTGTTTCAAGCTCAAGAGCATCTCCAAGCAAAAAATGGTCAACAGCAACATTCAGACGGTTTCGTACTGCTCAATTGCTACATTAAAACGTTATGTTTCTTTTTCAGAACTGGAAAAACACAAGCGTGACAGCATTCGAACCTGTAATCTTCAGATCCGAAGTCCGACGCCTTATCCATTAGGCCACACGGTCACTGACGACCAACATTTACATGTATACGACTCATCTCGAAACGCTCACACCCCTGAGGATTTATGTTTTCGTTCTACACAGCCGCTGCCCCTTGCTCTTTCCCACCCATTCGTTACATTCAACCTCTGACGTGACCGACCAAATATAGACTGAGAAACAAGACCACACACTTTGTGCATTCGGAATCGAAGGCAGGGCGTCCCTCGCCGCATTTGCTACGATTGCCATTTGCTACTTCTGCAGAAGCGGCGGCGGCGACGACGACGACGACGACGAATATCGCGAGAGGCTCTGAGATATGTGAGAAATACATCTATAAAATGTAATTCAGACTGCCTCGTCCCACCTTATGCTGTACCGCTTTGGCAAATGCTTTATCTGCGCCATTCGCCTTAATCGCATCTGAGAGTAATTCTTAAAAAAACGCCTGTCGCTAATTGTTCGTCATCACAGGTACTGTTTGCTATACGGCCACGACGCGCAACTGATTTCCAAAATTCATCTTTCTCCTGTGGGAATGGAACTTACGACCCCTGGTTTAATAGACCAGTGCTCTACCACTGAGCTAAAGAGGCGCGGCCTAGCAGTACTCTTGGGTACTTCGTCCTTACGGTCGTCTACATCATCAGACTTTAGCTGACAACACTTCATATTACCGGCTAATATTTGCACCTATGGCGACAAATTACTGCTTGGCTACACATCTGACACGTAACCGATGTGCTCTCCAAACAAAAACACTTGCATTTCAGAACATGTCTTTCACACATGTCTACAAAATCACCTTCACCTTCAAATACAGTTTCCTTGCCACTGACAGAGACGTAGGCAAAGTTTAAAGTTGCTATTTCCATTATATCTCGTTAATCAGAAAAACGGTAATTTACACCTGCAGCGGAACAAAATACTGTTCCGCCCAGCGTCTGGATCGAACCCACAACCCAGGGATTAAGAGTCTGACGCTCTACCGACTGAGCTAGCCGGCTACCTCGGTGAATACCTGCCGGGTAGAACGTCACACAGTACTCGTTTGGGTTGGGTGGTCCCATACAGAATCTCTCCATGATGCCTAATGTTTTCCTAACGTCACACTCGTCACGTACTTCACTTTTATGTCATAATCATTTCTGAGAGGTAAAGAAATTGCATGACAACATGCAGAGCTAGTGGCGTCAAAATTAACACACATACTTTATGTGACTCAAAAGCCGAACGAGTTACTTTCCGACGTTGTTTTAGATGTGCAAGTGATAGTCAAAACTCGCTGTGTCGGCACTATGCCGACCATTTCGCTAGTTAACACCGGTCTTGTTGTGTGTGTTTCAAGCTAAAGAGCATCTCCAAGCAAAAAACGGTCAACAGCAACATTCAGACGGTTTCGTACTGCTCAATTGCTACATTAAAACGTTATGTTTCTTTTTCAGAACTGGAAAAACAGAAGCGTGACAGCATTCGAACCTGTAATCTTCAGATCCGAAGTCCGACGCCTTATCCATTAGACCACACGGTCACTGACGACCAACATTTACATGTATACGACTCATCTCGAAACGCTCACACCCCTGAGGATTTGTGTTTTCGTTCTACACAGCCGCTGCCCCTTGCTCTTTCCCACCCATTCGTTTCATTCAACCTCTGACGTGACCGACCAAATATAGACTGAGAAACAAGACCACACACTTTGTGCATTCGGAATCGAAGGCAGGGCGTCCCTCGCCGCATTTGCTACGATTGCCATTTGCTACTTCTGCAGAAGCGGCGGCGGCGACGACGACGACGACGACGAATATCGCGAGAGGCTCTGAGATATGTGAGAAATACATCTATAAAATGTAATTCAGACTGCCTCGTCCCACCTTATGCTGTACCGCTTTGGCAAATGCTTTATCTGCGCCATTCGCCTTAATCGCATCTGAGAGTAATTCTTAAAAAAACGCCTGTCGCTAATTGTTCGTCATCACAGGTACTGTTTGCTATACGGCCACGACGCGCAACTGATTTCCAAAATTCATCTTTCTCCTGTGGGAATGGAACTTACGACCCCTGGTTTAATAGACCAGTGCTCTACCACTGAGCTAAAGAGGCGCGGCCTAGCAGTACTCTTGGGTACTTCGTCCTTACGGTCGTCTACATCATCAGACTTTAGCTGACAACACTTCATATTACCGGCTAATATTTGCACCTATGGCGACAAATTACTGCTTGGCTACACATCTGACACGTAACCGATGTGCTCTCCAAACAAAAACACTTGCATTTCAGAACATGTCTTTCACACATGTCTACAAAATCACCTTCACCTTCAAATACAGTTTCCTTGCCACTGACAGAGACGTAGGCAAAGTTTAAAGTTGCTATTTCCATTATATCTCGTTAATCAGAAAAACGGTAATTTACACCTGCAGCGGAACAAAATACTGTTCCGCCCAGCGTCTGGATCGAACCCACAACCCAGGGATTAAGAGTCTGACGCTCTACCGACTGAGCTAGCCGGCTACCTCGGTGAATACCTGCCGGGTAGAACGTCACACAGTACTCGTTTGGGTTGGGTGGTCCCATACAGAATCTCTCCATGATGCCTAATGTTTTCCTAACGTCACACTCGTCACGTACTTCACTTTTATGTCATAATCATTTCTGAGAGGTAAAGAAATTGCATGACAACATGCAGAGCTAGTGGCGTCAAAATTAACACACATACTTTATGTGACTCAAAAGCCGAACGAGTTACTTTCCGACGTTGTTTTAGATGTGCAAGTGATAGTCAAAACTCGCTGTGTCGGCACTATGCCGACCATTTCGCTAGTTAACACCGGTCTTGTTGTGTGTGTTTCAAGCTAAAGAGCATCTCCAAGCAAAAAACGGTCAACAGCAACATTCAGACGGTTTCGTACTGCTCAATTGCTACATTAAAACGTTATGTTTCTTTTTCAGAACTGGAAAAACAGAAGCGTGACAGCATTCGAACCTGTAATCTTCAGATCCGAAGTCCGACGCCTTATCCATTAGACCACACGGTCACTGACGACCAACATTTACATGTATACGACTCATCTCGAAACGCTCACACCCCTGAGGATTTGTGTTTTCGTTCTACACAGCCGCTGCCCCTTGCTCTTTCCCACCCATTCGTTTCATTCAACCTCTGACGTGACCGACCAAATATAGACTGAGAAACAAGACCACACACTTTGTGCATTCGGAATCGAAGGCAGGGCGTCCCTCGCCACATTTGCTACGATTGCCATTTGCTACTTCTGCAGAAGCGGCGGCGGCGACGACGACGACGACGACGACGACGACGAATATCGCGAGAGGCTCTGAGATATGTGAGGAATACATCTATAAAATGTAATTCAGACTGCCTCGTCCCACCTTATGCTGTACCGCTTTGGCAAATGCTTTATCTGCGCCATTCGCCTTAATCGCATCTGAGAGTAATTCTTAAAAAAACGCCTGTCGCTAATTGTTCGTCATCACAGGTACTGTTTGCTATACGGCCACGACGCGCAACTGATTTCCAAAATTCATCTTTCTCCTGTGGGAATGGAACTTACGACCCCTGGTTTAATAGACCAGTGCTCTACCACTGAGCTAAAGAGGCGCGGCCTAGCGGTACTCTTGGGTACTTCGTCCTTACGGTCGTCTACATCATCAGACTTTAGCTGACAACACTTCATATTACCGGCTAATATTTGCACCTATGGCGACAAATTACTGCTTGGCTACACATCTGACACGTAACCGATGTGCTCTCCAAACAAAAACACTTGCATTTCAGAACATGTCTTTCACACATGTCTACAAAATCACCTTCACCTTCAAATACAGTTTCCTTGCCACTGACAGAGACGTAGGCAAAGTTTAAAGTTGCTATTTCCATTAAATCTCGTTAATCAGAAAAACGGTAATTTACACCAGCAGCGGAACAAAATACTGGTCCGCCCAGCGTCTGGATCGAACCCACGACCCAGGGATTAAGAGTCTGACGCTCTACCGACTGAGCTAGCCGGTTACCTCGGTGAATACCTGCCGGGTAGAACGTCACACAGTACTCGTTTGGGTTGGGTGGTCCCATACAGAATCTCTCCATGATGCCTAATGTTTTCCTAACGTCACACTCGTCACGTACTTCACTTTTATGTCATAATCATTTCTGAGAGGTAAAGAAATTGCATGACAACATGCAGAGCTAGTGGCGTCAAAATTAACACACATACTTTATGTGACTCAAAAGCCGAACGAGTTACTTTCCGACGTTGTTTTAGATGTGCAAGTGATAGTCAAAACTCGCTGTGTCGGCACTCTGCCGACCATTTCGCTAGTTAACACCGGTCTTGTTGTGTGTGTTTCAAGCTCAAGAGCATCTCCAAGCAAAAAATGGTCAACAGCAACATTCAGACGGTTTCGTACTGCTCAATTGCTACATTAAAACGTTATGTTTCTTTTTCAGAACTGGAAAAACACAAGCGTGACAGCATTCGAACCTGTAATCTTCAGATCCGAAGTCCGACGCCTTATCCATTAGGCCACACGGTCACTGACGACCAACATTTACATGTATACGACTCATCTCGAAACGCTCACACCCCTGAGGATTTATGTTTTCGTTCTACACAGCCGCTGCCCCTTGCTCTTTCCCACCCATTCGTTACATTCAACCTCTGACGTGACCGACCAAATATAGACTGAGAAACAAGACCACACACTTTGTGCATTCGGAATCGAAGGCAGGGCGTCCCTCGCCGCATTTGCTACGATTGCCATTTGCTACTTCTGCAGAAGCGGCGGCGGCGACGACGACGACGACGACGAATATCGCGAGAGGCTCTGAGATATGTGAGAAATACATCTATAAAATGTAATTCAGACTGCCTCGTCCCACCTTATGCTGTACCGCTTTGGCAAATGCTTTATCTGCGCCATTCGCCTTAATCGCATCTGAGAGTAATTCTTAAAAAAACGCCTGTCGCTAATTGTTCGTCATCACAGGTACTGTTTGCTATACGGCCACGACGCGCAACTGATTTCCAAAATTCATCTTTCTCCTGTGGGAATGGAACTTACGACCCCTGGTTTAATAGACCAGTGCTCTACCACTGAGCTAAAGAGGCGCAGCTTAGCAGTACTCTTGGGTACTTCGTCCTTACGGTCGTCTACATCATCAGACTTTAGCTGACAACACTTCATATTACCGGCTAATATTTGCACCTATGGCGACAAATTACTGCTTGGCTACACATCTGACACGTAACCGATGTGCTCTCCAAACAAAAACACTTGCATTTCAGAACATGTCTTTCACACATGTCTACAAAATCACCTTCACCTTCAAATACAGTTTCCTTGCCACTGACAGAGACGTAGGCAAAGTTTAAAGTTGCTATTTCCATTATATCTCGTTAATCAGAAAAACGGTAATTTACACCTGCAGCGGAACAAAATACTGTTCCGCCCAGCGTCTGGATCGAACCCACGACCCAGGGATTAAGAGTCTGACGCTCTACCGACTGAGCTAGCCGGCTACCTCGGTGAATACCTGCCGGGTAGAACGTCACACAGTACTCGTTTGGGTTGGGTGGTCCCATACAGAATCTCTCCATGATGCCTAATGTTTTCCTAACGTCACACTCGTCACGTACTTCACTTTTATGTCATAATCATTTCTGAGAGGTAAAGAAATTGCATGACAACATGCAGAGCTAGTGGCGTCAAAATTAACACACATAATTTATGTGACTCAAAAGCCGAACGAGTTACTTTCCGACGTTGTTTTAGATGTGCAAGTGATAGTCAAAACTCGCTGTGTCGGCACTATGCCGACCATTTCGCTAGTTAACACCGGTCTTGTTGTGTGTGTTTCAAGCTAAAGAGCATCTCCAAGCAAAAAACGGTCAACAGCAACATTCAGACGGTTTCGTACTGCTCAATTGCTACATTAAAACGTTATGTTTCTTTTTCAGAACTGGAAAAACACAAGCGTGACAGCATTCGAACCTGTAATCTTCAGATCCGAAGTCCGACGCCTTATCCATTAGGCCACACGGTCACTGACGACCAACATTTACATGTATACGACTCATCTCGAAACGCTCACACCCCTGAGAATTTGTGTTTTCGTTCTACACAGCCGCTGCCCCTTGCTCTTTCCCACCCATTCGTTACATTCAACCTCTGACGTGACCGACCAAATATAGACTGAGAAACAAGACCACACACTTTGTGCATTCGGAATCGAAGGCAGGGCGTCCCTCGCCACATTTGCTACGATTGCCATTTGCTACTTCTGCAGAAGCGGCGGCGGCGACGACGACGACGACGACGACGACGAATATCGCGAGAGGCTCTGAGATATGTGAGGAATACATCTATAAAATGTAATTCAGACTGCCTCGTCCCACCTTATGCTGTACCGCTTTGGCAAATGCTTTATCTGCGCCATTCGCCTTAATCGCATCTGAGAGTAATTCTTAAAAAAACGCCTGTCGCTAATTGTTCGTCATCACAGGTACTGTTTGCTATACGGCCACGACGCGCAACTGATTTCCAAAATTCATCTTTCTCCTGTGGGAATGGAACTTACGACCCCTGGTTTAATAGACCAGTGCTCTACCACTGAGCTAAAGAGGCGCGGCCTGGCGGTACTCTTGGGTACTTCGTCCTTACGGTCGTCTACATCATCAGACTTTAGCTGACAACACTTCATATTACCGGCTAATATTTGCACCTATGGCGACAAATTACTGCTTGGCTACACATCTGACACGTAACCGATGTGCTCTCCAAACAAAAACACTTGCATTTCAGAACATGTCTTTCACACATGTCTACAAAATCACCTTCACCTTCAAATACAGTTTCCTTGCCACTGACAGAGACGTAGGCAAAGTTTAAAGTTGCTATTTCCATTAAATCTCGTTAATCAGAAAAACGGTAATTTACACCAGCAGCGGAACAAAATACTGTTCCGCCCAGCGTCTGGATCGAACCCACGACCCAGGGATTAAGAGTCTGACGCTCTACCGACTGAGCTAGCCGGCTACCTCGGTGAATACCTGCCGGGTAGAACGTCACACAGTACTCGTTTGGGTTGGGTGGTCCCATACAGAATCTCTCCATGATGCCTAATGTTTTCCTAACGTCACACTCGTCACGTACTTCACTTTTATGTCATAATCATTTCTGAGAGGTAAAGAAATTGCATGACAACATGCAGAGCTAGTGGCGTCAAAATTAACACACATACTTTATGTGACTCAAAAGCCGAACGAGTTACTTTCCGACGTTGTTTTAGATGTGCAAGTGATAGTCAAAACTCGCTGTGTCGGCACTATGCCGACCATTTCGCTAGTTAACACCGGTCTTGTTGTGTGTGTTTCAAGCTAAAGAGCATCTCCAAGCAAAAAATGGTCAACAGCAACATTCAGACGGTTTCGTACTGCTCAATTGCTACATTAAAACGTTATGTTTCTTTTTCAGAACTGGAAAAACACAAGCGTGACAGCATTCGAACCTGTAATCTTCAGATCCGAAGTCCGACGCCTTATGCATTAGGCCACACGGTCACTGACGACCAACATTTACATGTATACGACTCATCTCGAAACGCTCACACCCCTGAGGATTTGTGTTTTCGTTCTACACAGCCGCTGCCCCTTGCTCTTTCCCACCCATTCGTTACATTCAACCTCTGACGTGACCGACCAAATATAGACTGAGAAACAAGACCACACACTTTGTGCATTCGGAATCGAAGGCAGGGCGTCCCTCGCCGCATTTGCTACGATTGCCATTTGCTACTTCTGCAGAAGCGGCGGCGGCGACGACGACGACGACGACGACGACGAATATCGCGAGAGGCTCTGAGATATGTGAGGAATACATCTATAAAATGTAATTCAGACTGCCTCGTCCCACCTTATGCTGTACCGCTTTGGCAAATGCTTTATCTGCGCCATTCGCCTTAATCGCATCTGAGAGTAATTCTTAAAAAAACGCCTGTCGCTAATTGTTCGTCATCACAGGTACTGTTTGCTATACGGCCACGACGCGCAACTGATTTCCAAAATTCATCTTTCTCCTGTGGGAATGGAACTTACGACCCCTGGTTTAATAGACCAGTGCTCTACCACTGAGCTAAAGAGGCGCGGCCTAGCGGTACTCTTGGGTACTTCGTCCTTACGGTCGTCTACATCATCAGACTTTAGCTGACAACACTTCATATTACCGGCTAATATTTGCACCTATGGCGACAAATTACTGCTTGGCTACACATCTGACACGTAACCGATGTGCTCTCCAAACAAAAACACTTGCATTTCAGAACATGTCTTTCACACATGTCTACAAAATCACCTTCACCTTCAAATACAGTTTCCTTGCCACTGACAGAGACGTAGGCAAAGTTTAAAGTTGCTATTTCCATTAAATCTCGTTAATCAGAAAAACGGTAATTTACACCAGCAGCGGAACAAAATACTGTTCCGCCCAGCGTCTGGATAGAACCCACGACCCAGGGATTAAGAGTCTGACGCTCTACCGACTGAGCTAGCCGGCTACCTCGGTGAATACCTGCCGGGTAGAACGTCACACAGTACTCGTTTGGGTTGGGTGGTCCCATACAGAATCTCTCCATGATGCCTAATGTTTTCCTAACGTCACACTCGTCACGTACTTCACTTTTATGTCATAATCATTTCTGAGAGGTAAAGAAATTGCATGACAACATGCAGAGCTAGTGGCGTCAAAATTAACACACATACTTTATGTGACTCAAAAGCCGAACGAGTTACTTTCCGACGTTGTTTTAGATGTGCAAGTGATAGTCAAAACTCGCTGTGTCGGCACTATGCCGACCATTTCGCTAGTTAACACCGGTCTTGTTGTGTGTGTTTCAAGCTAAAGAGCATCTCCAAGCAAAAAATGGTCAACAGCAACATTCAGACGGTTTCGTACTGCTCAATTGCTACATTAAAACGTTATGTTTCTTTTTCAGAACTGGAAAAACACAAGCGTGACAGCATTCGAACCTGTAATCTTCAGATCCGAAGTCCGACGCCTTATGCATTAGGCCACACGGTCACTTACGACCAACATTTACATGTATACGACTCATCTCGAAACGCTCACACCCCTGAGGATTTGTGTTTTCGTTCTACACAGCCGCTGCCCCTTGCTCTTTCCCACCCATTCGTTACATTCAACCTCTGACGTGACCGACCAAATATAGACTGAGAAACAAGACCACACACTTTGTGCATTCGGAATAGAAGGCAGGGCGTCCCTCGCCGCATTTGCTACGATTGCCATTTGCTACTTCTGCAGAAGCGGCGGCGGCGACGACGACGACGACGACGACGACGAATATCGCGAGAGGCTCTGAGATATGTGAGGAATACATCTATAAAATGTAATTCAGACTGCCTCGTCCCACCTTATGCTGTACCGCTTTGGCAAATGCTTTATCTGCGCCATTCGCCTTAATCGCATCTGAGAGTAATTCTTAAAAAAACGCCTGTCGCTAATTGTTCGTCATCACAGGTACTGTTTGCTATACGGCCACGACGCGCAACTGATTTCCAAAATTCATCTTTCTCCTGTGGGAATGGAACTTACGACCCCTGGTTTAATAGACCAGTGCTCTACCACTGAGCTAAAGAGGCGCGGCCTAGCGGTACTCTTGGGTACTTCGTCCTTACGGTCGTCTACATCATCAGACTTTAGCTGACAACACTTCATATTACCGGCTAATATTTGCACCTATGGCGACAAATTACTGCTTGGCTACACATCTGACACGTAACCGATGTGCTCTCCAAACAAAAACACTTGCATTTCAGAACATGTCTTTCACACATGTCTACAAAATCACCTTCACCTTCAAATACAGTTTCCTTGCCACTGACAGAGACGTAGGCAAAGTTTAAAGTTGCTATTTCCATTAAATCTCGTTAATCAGAAAAACGGTAATTTACACCAGCAGCGGAACAAAATACTGTTCCGCCCAGCGTCTGGATAGAACCCACGACCCAGGGATTAAGAGTCTGACGCTCTACCGACTGAGCTAGCCGGCTACCTCGGGGAATACCTGCCGGGTAGAACGTCACACAGTACTCGTTTGGGTTGGGTGGTCCCATACAGAATCTCTCCATGATGCCTAATGTTTTCCTAACGTCACACTCGTCACGTACTTCACTTTTATGTCATAATCATTTCTGAGAGGTAAAGAAATTGCATGACAACATGCAGAGCTAGTGGCGTCAAAATTAACACACATACTTTATGTGACTCAAAAGCCGAACGAGTTACTTTCCGACGTTGTTTTAGATGTGCAAGTGATAGTCAAAACTCGCTGTGTCGGCACTATGCCGACCATTTCGCTAGTTAACACCGGTCTTGTTGTGTGTGTTTCAAGCTCAAGAGCATCTCCAAGCAAAAAATGGTCAACAGCAACATTCAGACGGTTTCGTACTGCTCAATTGCTACATTAAAACGTTATGTTTCTTTTTCAGAACTGGAAAAACACAAGCGTGACAGCATTCGAACCTGTAATCTTCAGATCCGAAGTCCGACGCCTTATCCATTAGGCCACACGGTCACTGACGACCAACATTTACATGTATACGACTCATCTCGAAACGCTCACACCCCTGAGTATTTATGTTTTCGTTCTACACAGCCGCTGCCCCTTGCTCTTTCCCACCCATTCGTTACATTCAACCTCTGACGTGACCGACCAAATATAGACTGAGAAACAAGACCACACACTTTGTGCATTCGGAATCGAAGGCAGGGCGTCCCTCGCCGCATTTGCTACGATTGCCATTTGCTACTTCTGCAGAAGCGGCGGCGGCGGCGACGACGGCGACGACGACGACGACGACGAATATCGCGAGAGGCTCTGAGATATGTGAGGAATACATCTATAAAATGTAATTCAGACTGCCTCGTCCCACCTTATGCTGTACCGCTTTGGCAAATGCTTTATCTGCGCCATTCGCCTTAATCGCATCTGAGAGTAATTTTTAAAAAAACGCCTGTCGCTAATTGTTCGTCATCACAGGTACTGTTTGCTATACGGCCACGACGCGCAACTGATTTCCAAAATTCATCTTTCTCCTGTGGGAATGGAACTTACGACCCCTGGTTTAATAGACCAGTGCTCTACCACTGAGCTAAAGAGGCGCGGCCTAGCGGTACTCTTGGGTACTTCGTCCTTACGGTCGTCTACATCATCAGACTTTAGCTGACAACACTTCATATTACCGGCTAATATTTGCACCTATGGCGACAAATTACTGCTTGGCTACACATCTGACACGTAACCGATGTGCTCTCCAAACAAAAACACTTGCATTTCAGAACATGTCTTTCACACATGTCTACAAAATCACCTTCACCTTCAAATATAGTTTCCTTGCCACTGACAGAGACGTAGGCAAAGTTTAAAGTTGCTATTTCCATTAAATCTCGTTAATCAGAAAAACGGTAATTTACACCAGCAGCGGAACAAAATACTGGTCCGCCCAGCGTCTGGATCGAACCCACGACCCAGGGATTAAGAGTCTGACGCTCTACCGACTGAGCTAGCCGGCTACCTCGGTGAATACCTGCCGGGTAGAACGTCACACAGTACTCGTTTGGGTTGGGTGGTCCCATACAGAATCTCTCCATGATGCCTAATGTTTTCCTAACGTCACACTCGTCACGTACTTCACTTTTATGTCATAATCATTTCTGAGAGGTAAAGAAATTGCATGACAACATGCAGAGCTAGTGGCGTCAAAATTAACACACATACTTTATGTGACTCAAAAGCCGAACGAGTTACTTTCCGACGTTGTTTTAGATGTGCAAGTGATAGTCAAAACTCGCTGTGTCGGCACTCTGCCGACCATTTCGCTAGTTAACACCGGTCTTGTTGTGTGTGTTTCAAGCTCAAGAGCATCTCCAAGCAAAAAATGGTCAACAGCAACATTCAGACGGTTTCGTACTGCTCAATTGCTACATTAAAACGTTATGTTTCTTTTTCAGAACTGGAAAAACACAAGCGTGACAGCATTCGAACCTGTAATCTTCAGATCCGAAGTCCGACGCCTTATCCATTAGGCCACACGGTCACTGACGACCAACATTTACATGTATACGACTCATCTCGAAACGCTCACACCCCTGAGGATTTATGTTTTCGTTCTACACAGCCGCTGCCCCTTGCTCTTTCCCACCCATTCGTTACATTCAACCTCTGACGTGACCGACCAAATATAGACTGAGAAACAAGACCACACACTTTGTGCATTCGGAATCGAAGGCAGGGCGTCCCTCGCCGCATTTGCTACGATTGCCATTTGCTACTTCTGCAGAAGCGGCGGCGGCGACGACGACGACGACGACGACGACGACGACGAATATCGCGAGAGGCTCTGAGATATGTGAGGAATACATCTATAAAATGTAATTCAGACTGCCTCGTCCCACCTTATGCTGTGAGTTGCTTATCTATATTAATGTTTCACAGAAGCACCACAGGGCTTTACCCGTCTGACTTCCAATATGGCTGTATGGTATTTAGAGGAATAGCTTTAGTTATTTATCTGAATAGTGTTTGCATGTCTGCTTGTTTTGTCTGTAACTGTTATTCCCTAAATTCTCTGTTTTTTGTTGAAATGGGACGCTTGTCTGAAGCATTAGGATAATCGGTTCCTAACTGATTTATTAGCCGGTGGGTCGAAGTCGGTGTTTTTTCGTATAGGTTTTCTGATTTTGATTTAATATAAGTATATATGGATGGTTCCTCTAGTAGGTCCTTAATGTGGATGTTTGGTGTGTAGCGGTCTGCGTCGGCGATGACGCGGAGAATTCTGTTCTGTAGGCTCTGAATTTTTTGTAGATGTACGTCTGCTGCCATGGACCAAACTTCCGACCCATATAAAATACTCGGTAGAATAATTGCCCTGTATAATCTTAGTTTTGTTTTCATGCTGAGTCCTCCACCTTTTAATAGTGGGTACAGTTGAAAGAAAGCGGTGTAGCCTCTACCTCTGGATCTGTTTATCTGCTTTGCAAAGGTTAGGCGTTTATCTAGTTCAAGGCCTAGATATGTGGCTGAGCCACTCCATTCTAATTCCTTTTCGGCTACCAAAATCCGTTTGTTTGGGGGGGTCAGTTTCCTCGTAAACATAACAGCTACGGACTTATCAGGATTAATCTTTATTTTCCAAATCTTGCACCATTTTACGATTTGGTCCAAGTGCTCCTGCAGCTTTTTTACTATGAAATTGAGATTGCTGCTACTCCTGTAAACCGCCGTATCGTCGGCGTACAGCGCTATCTCACCTCCTGCCGACCTGGGCACGTCGTTTGTGTATAACGAGTATAATATGGGGCCAAGAACTGAGCCCTGTGGAACTCCTGCCACAGCGTCCCTGATCGTGCTTATATGTGTGCCACACCTGACGCGATACTGCCTCCCCGCCAGAAACGAGTCAATCATGCTGATGATATGTCCTGGAATGCCTAACTGGGATAACTTGTATATTAAGCCATCATGCCAGACTTTGTCGAATGCTTTCTCGATATCGAGAAAGACTGCTCCTGTGCTGTGTTTCCGGTCTCTCGCCCTGCATATGTGTTCCACCAGGCGTAGGGATTGATGGATGGTGCTGTGTTCAGGGCGGAATCCAAACTGCTCAGGGATGATTGTGTTGTTGTCTCGTAGGAATGTGGATAGGGCGCTTAGGATCAGGCACTCCAGTACTTTCCCTAGAAAGCACAGGAGTGAGATCGGTCTATAGTTTTGTGGAAGGATAAGGTTCTTATTGGGTTTTGGTAGGGTTACGACCTGAGCAGTTTTCCAGGCTTTTGGGAAGTAGGTTAGGGAAAGGCACTGGTTGTATAGTGTGGTGAGGTAGGTGATTGCGTTGGGAGGCAGGTGTTTCAGGTATGGGACACGGACCTTGTCAGGACCGGGGGATTTATTATTCCCTAAGCGCCTAATGTAGGCACACACAAGTCGATCGGAAACAGGAGTAAACTGTGTATCTGGCCTTTGTTGCCTCAATTGAGCCACTCGTCCGTTTATTATTTCTTCCTGCCTCTCACTCTCGTCATCTTCGATGACGTGAGTACGGAATTGTGACTCTAACGATGTCGCCAGTAATTCTGCTTTGCCCTCGTCGTCATATACTAGCCCATTTGGACCTCGGAGTGGCCTGTCTACCCTGGGAGTAGCCTTCTGCGCTTTTGTGATTTTCCATACTCGGTTTATGTCTTGTTCTGCGTTCCTAAGTTTCTCTTCCCAGCAGAGGCCTCTGTGCTCTATCAGTCTTTCCTTTACCTGGGCTTCGAGCCGCCTAAGCAGGCGACGATCTGCAGGATCGCGATAACGTTGCCAATCCTTCCTCGCGCGCCGCTTTGCGACTATCAGCTCCCAGATATCAGGGGGCAGGTCCCTGGCGCCAGGCTCGGTGGCTAGCCTGGTGCCCGTCTCTCGAGCACAGGTCTGGAGGACGTTCGTGAAATACTCTACTGCTGTATCCACCTCCCTCTCGTTCCGCATTTGCGGAATGTCCTCCAGGTGTTGTCCTACCAGGGTGGTATATTGTTCCCAGTTAGTTTGATACGTTGTGTTTGCCATCCTCCGGATTGTGTCTTCGACATTGGCACATTCCAGGACAACCGGGTTATGGTTTGAGTCCAGCTCGTGATGGACTGTTGGCGCAACCCTCCAAGGCAGACCCTTGCACAGGAAGACATCTAGGATGTCTGGCGCATGTTCGGGGTTGTAGGGGATGTGAGTAGGCTCGTCGGGAGCAATTAGTCCTACTTGGGGATTGCTCTCGATAAACCTCCTCAATCTCCAACCTCTAGCATTTGTAGTGTTGCACCCCCAGTCCACACTTTTGGAGTTCAAGTCCCCTGCTATTATAACTCTATCGCCGATTTCTGTCAAGTGTTGAAGATCCTGCGCGCCGAAGTTGCTGTGTGGTGGTTTATACGCTGATACTACTTTAATTACATGGTTACCGACTTTTAATTCTATGCCGGCCGCCTCGACCGTGGCTAAGTTTGGCACTTCTATTGTCTGGTGACAAATCCTCCGCTTCACAAGGACAGCGACTCCTCCGCCTGCGCGGTCTTGTCTGTCAACCCTATGTACGGAATAGTTTCGCACCTTTAATCGGTCGGCCGGCTTTAGATGCGTTTCCTGTATGCAGGCTATGTCTATGGCGTGACGGTCTAGGAATGATTGCAACTGTGGGACCCTTGAGGATATGCCGTCTGCATTCCATGTTAGCATTTTGAATACTCTTGTATCGTTACGGTTCATTACAGAACAGTGTCATAGCTGCTTCCGCGATTACTAACATTTTTGCGAATCTATCTTTCGCGGCTCGGACTGCCGCTACCGTTTCTTTTAATTTTTGGACTACTGCTCCCAGGTTTATTCCCGCAAACAGTTTCCCCAGTTCTCTGAGTTCCCTCAGAAAGCTGAATTCCCTCATAAAGCCTCCAAGATCGTTGTCCTCGCTTGGACCCGCCTGTGGCTGCTCCTTTGCTGGAGCATCAGTGTCATTTGTCATTTCGGTTATCTGTTCCCTAACTACCGGTGGGGGTGAAACCTGTAGCGTGGGTGGGGGAGGTGTAGATGGGGCTGGGGGCAAAGTCGTCTCCTGCACTGTCGCAGGTGGTACCGCTGACGTAGAGTGAGCGGGGGGAGCGGGCATAGCTGCCCTCTGAGGTCTCATGCTCGGGAAATCTCTAGCTCGCGCTTCAAAGCTTGGTTGCTGGCGAGTCTGAGCATTTGATGTGGCTGTTGTTGCTAGGGCAGCTTTCCGCTGCATCTGGTTTTGTAACACTTTCTGGTACACTTCACAGCCGCGGTAGTTTGCTGGGTGGGCACCGTTGCAATTTGCACAGATCGGGTTTGCCACTCTCTGTTGCTTGCACAACAAGGTAAGGTGGGGCCCTGCACACTTTACGCATCTCGGCTGTAGTGTGCAGTTGCTACTCGAATGGTTAAATCTTTGGCACCTGTGGCACTGCCCAGGACCTTCCGGTTTATTATACCGCTCTACAGTTATTCGGAATCTCAGCAGGTATCGGAGTTTGAACACCCGCTGAGCGTCCTCGTTGTTCTCTATCACCGCCAAGAAGTTCGGCTCTTTCTTGCGGCCGCAGTTTTCCCCTGTATTCGGAGGAGGCTTTGAGAATTGGTGTACCGAATGTACTATGAATCCTTCCTCTATTAGCTCTTGTTTTACCTCCTCTTCCTCAGCATCGATAGGTAGATGCTTTAGCACTACTCTCAGAGCATGTTTGGGGTCGATAGAATAGGTGTGGAACTCGATTTCTTTCTTTTCGAGTTCTGATTTGACCTTCCTATAGTCCTCTACGTTTTCTAACTGTATTTTTGTAGTCTTAGGGCGATATACTGCCGTCAATTTCCCCTTTATCCCCGCTTGCAGCTCCTTGAGGAGTATCGAACTTCCTTTCGTAATATAGGCGATGATTGGCGGCACTCGCTCTTTTCGTTTACGCCTAACCGTCTGCATTTCGCTTTCCCCGTCCGTGTCCTCATTCTCTAGGGCTGAGAACGAGTTCGCGGTCGGTACATTTACGATCACTTTCTCCTGCTCCTCGCTCTCCCCATCATTCTCCGTTTCTCTCCTATCATTTTCCGACTCTCTTCTGTCTAAGTCTATGCAGAGCCTACCTGAACCCGGACTGTCTGAACTATCTGAACTATCAGAGCTTTCCTCCTCGTACACCGTTTGCAGACTAGCCTTGTGAGTGTTAGCTGTTTGTGCGGCCCTACTCTGACTGCGGGTTCTCTGACGAGAACCGCAGCGGTCTAATTGTGAGGTTTCCCTCGAACGACTTGTTGAAGCCATATTAGCAGTCAGACAGTCAGCATGTGGTGCCGCCATGGGACACTGGTTGGTGTTTAGTTCCCACCTCCACAACTAAGTGGCAGGTATCCACACCAGAGCCAGTTACTACGCCTCTGCAGACGCGGGTAACCGTGCAGCGCAACGGGCCCTGGCCTGCTAATTCCCTAATACCCTATGGTGGAGCAGGGAGGATGCCCCGCGGCGGCAAGAAAAGAAACGCACCCGGCAAGAGAAGCGCCAAGAACGGCTCCTCAGTCCCGCAAATCGTGGCCGCAGCCTCCGCGCTCGCCAGCAAACCGGCAAACGGTAACGCTACAACCGCGAAATGCTGATCTGTTAGGTGCAAACACGACAATTTTGCAGCATACACACGACAATATTGCTTTCTACCCTCCAACTCGACGAGAAGAGTGCTTTCAGCAGAGGAGACGAAAGGAAAGATAAGAGAAAAAAAGAAAAACCCAAGACAGCAGAACAAAGGCTCGCGCGCGCTACGCAGTGCGTCCGCCCAGTGCGCCAGTCGCTCCGCTAAATACCTTATGCTGTACCGCTTTGGCAAATGCTTTATCTGCGCCATTCGCCTTAATCGCATCTGAGAGTAATTCTTAAAAAAAAAACGCCTGTCGCTAATTGTTCGTCATCACAGGTACTGTTTGCTATACGGCCACGACGCGCAACTGATTTCCAAAATTCATCTTTCTCCTGTGAGAATGGAACTTACGACCCCTGGTTTAATAGACCAGTGCTCTACCACTGAGCTAAAGAGGCGTGGCCTAGCGGTACTCTTGGGTACTTCGTCCTTACGGTCGTCTACATCATCAGACTTTAGCTGACAACACTTCATATTACCGGCTAATATTTGCACCTATGGCGACAAATTACTGCTTGGGTACACATCTGACACGTAACCGATGTGCTCTCCAAACAAAAACACTTGCATTTCAGAACATGTCTTTCACACATGTCTACAAAATCACCTTTACCTTCAAATACAGTTTCCTTGCCACTGACAGAGACGTAGGCAAAGTTTAAAGTTGCTATTTCCATTATATCTCGTTAATCAGAAAAACGGTAATTTACACCAGCAGCGGAACAAAATACTGTTCCGCCCAGCGTCTGGATCGAACCCACGACCCAGGGATTAAGAGTCTGACGCTCTACCGACTGAGCTAGCCGGCTACCTCGGTGAATACCTGCCGGGTAGAACGTCACACAGTACTCGTTTGGGTTGGGTGGTCCCATACAGAATCTCTCCATGATGCCTAATGTTTTCCTAACGTCACACTCGTCACGTACTTCACTTTTATGTCATAATCATTTCTGAGAGGTAAAGAAATTGCATGACAACATGCACAGCTAGTGGCGTCAAAATTAACACACATACTTTATGTGACTCAAAAGCCGAACGAGTTACTTTCCGACGTTGTTTTAGATGTGCAAGTGATAGTCAAAACTCGCTGTGTCGGCACTATGCCGACCATTTCGCTAGTTAACACCGGTCTTGTTGTGTGTGTTTCAAGCTCAAGAGCATCTCCAAGCAAAAAATGGTCAACAGCAACATTCAGACGGTTTCGTACTGCTCAATTGCTACATTAAAACGTTATGTTTCTTTTTCAGAACTGGAAAAACACAAGCGTGACAGCATTCGAACCTGTAATCTTCAGATCCGAAGTCCGACGCCTTATCCATTAGGCCACACGGTCACTGACGACCAACATTTACATGTATACGACTCATCTCGAAACGCTCACACCCCTGAGGATTTGTGTTTTCGTTCTACACAGCCGCTGCCCCTTGCTCTTTCCCACCCATTTGTTACATTCAACCTCTGACGTGACCGACCAAATATAGACTGAGAAACAAGACCACACACTTTGTGCATTCGGAATCGAAGGCAGGGCGTCCCTCGCCGCATTTGCTACGATTGCCATTTGCTACTTCTGCAGAAGCGGCGGCGGCGACGACGACGACGACGACGACGACGACGACGACGACGACGACGAATATCGCGAGAGGCTCTGAGATATGTGAGGAATACATCTATAAAATGTAATTCAGACTGCCTCGTCCCACCTTATGCTGTACCGCTTTGGCAAATGCTTTATCTGCGCCATTCGCCTTAATCGCATCTGAGAGTAATTCTTAAAAAAACGCCTGTCGCTAATTGTTCGTCATCACAGGTACTGTTTGCTATACGGCCACGACGCGCAACTGATTTCCAAAATTCATCTTTCTCCTGTGGGAATGGAACTTACGACCCCTGGTTTAATAGACCAGTGCTCTACCACTGAGCTAAAGAGGCGCGGCCTAGCGGTACTCATGAGTACTTCGTCCTTACGGTCGTCTACATCATCAGACTTTAGCTGACAACACTTCATATTACCGGCTAATATTTGCACCTATGGCGACAAATTACTGCTTGGCTACACATCTGACACGTAACCGATGTGCTCTCCAAACAAAAACACTTGCATTTCAGAACATGTCTTTCACACATGTCTACAAAATCACCTTCACCTTCAAATACAGTTTCCTTGCCACTGACAGAGACGTAGGCAAAGTTTAAAGTTGCTATTTCCATTATATCTCGTTAATCAGAAAAACGGTAATTTACACCAGCAGCGGAACAAAATACTGTTCCGCCCAGCGTCTGGATCGAACCCACGACGCAGGGATTAAGAGTCTGACGCTCTACCGACTGAGCTAGACGGCTACCTCGGTGAATACCTGCCGGGTAGAACGTCACACAGTACTCGTTTGGGTTGGGTGGTCCCATACAGAATCTCTCCATGATGCCTAATGTTTTCCTAACGTCACACTCGTCACGTACTTCACTTTTATGTCATAATCATTTCTGAGAGGTAAAGAAATTGCATGACAACATGCAGAGCTAGTGGCGTCAAAATTAACACACATACTTTATGTGACTCAAAAGCCGAACGAGTTACTTTCCGACGTTGTTTTAGATGTGCAAGTGATAGTCAAAACTCGCTGTGTCGGCACTATGCCGACCATTTCGATAGTTAACACCGGTCTTGTTGTGTGTGTTTCAAGCTCAAGAGCATCTCCAAGCAAAAAATGGTCAACAGCAACATTCAGACGGTTTCGTACTGCTCAATTGCTACATTAAAACGTTATGTTTCTTTTTCAGAACTGGAAAAACACAAGCGTGACAGCATTCGAACCTGTAATCTTCAGATCCGAAGTCCGACGCCTTATCCATTAGGCCACACGGTCACTGACGACCAACATTTACATGTATACGACTCATCTCGAAACGCTCACACCCCTGAGGATTTGTGTTTTCGTTCTACACAGCCGCTGCCCCTTGCTCTTTCCCACCCATTCGTTACATTCAACCTCTGACGTGACCGACCAAATATAGACTGAGAAACAAGACCACACACTTTGTGCATTCGGAATCGAAGGCAGGGCGTCCCTCGCCGCATTTGCTACGATTGCCATTTGCTACTTCTGCAGAAGCGGCGGCGGCGACGACGACGACGACGACGACGACGACGACGACGACGACGACGACGAATATCGCGAGAGGCTCTGAGATATGTGAGGAATACATCTATAAAATGTAATTCAGACTGCCTCGTCCCACCTTATGCTGTACCGCTTTGGCAAATGCTTTATCTGCGCCATTCGCCTTAATCGCATCTGAGAGTAATTCTTAAAAAAACGCCTGTCGCTAATTGTTCGTCATCACAGGTACTGTTTGCTATACGGCCACGACGCGCAACTGATTTCAAAAATTCATCTTTCTTCTGTGGGAATGGAACTTACGACCCCTGTTTTAATAGACCAGTGCTCTACCACTGAGCTAAAGAGGCGCGGCCTAGCGGTACTCTTGGGTACTTCGTCCTTACGGTCGTCTACATCATCAGACTTTAGCTGACAACACTTCATATTACCGGCTAATATTTGCACCTATGACGACAAATTACTGCTTGGCTACACATCTGACACGTAACCGATGTGCTCTCCAAACAAAAACACTTGCATTTCAGAACATGTCTTTCACAGATGCCTACAAAATCACCTTCACCTTCAAATACAGTTTCCTTGCCACTGACAGAGACGTAGGCAAAGTTTAAAGTTGCTATTTCCATTATATCTCGTTAATCAGAAAAACGGTAATTTACACCAGCAGCGGAACAAAATACTGTTCCGCCCAGCGTCTGGATCGAACCCACAACCCAGGGATTAAGAGTCTGACGCTCTACCGACTGAGCTAGCCGGCTACCTCGGTGAATACCTGCCGGGTAGAACGTCACACAGTACTCGTTTGGGTTGGGTGGTCCCATACAGAATCTCTCCATGATGCCTAATGTTTTCCTAACGTCACACTCGTCACGTACTTCACTTTTATGTCATAATCATTTCTGAGAGGTAAAGAAATTGCATGACAACATGCAGAGCTAGTGGCGTCAAAATTAACACACATACTTTATGTGACTCAAAAGCCGAACGAGTTACTTTCCGACGTTGTTTTAGATGTGCAAGTGATAGTCAAAACTCGCTGTGTCGGCACTATGCTGACCATTTCGCTAGTTAACACCGGTCTTGTTGTGTGTGTTTCAAGCTCAAGAGCATCTCCAAGCAAAAAATGGTCAACAGCAACATTCAGACGGTTTCGTACTGCTCAATTGCTACATTAAAACGTTATGTTTCTTTTTCAGAACTGGAAAAACACAAGCGTGACAGCATTCGAACCTGTAATATTCAGATCCGAAGTCCGACGCCTTATCCATTAGGCCACACGGTCACTGACGACCAACATTTACATGTATACGACTCATCTCGAAACGCTCACACCCCTGAGGATTTGTGTTTTCGTTCTACACAGCCGCTGCCCCTTGCTCTTTCCCACCCATTCGTTACATTCAACCTCTGACGTGACCGACCAAATATAGACTGAGAAACAAGACCACACACTTTGTGCATTCGGAATCGAAGGCAGGGCGTCCCTCGCCGCATTTGCTACGATTGCCATTTGCTACTTCTGCAGAAGCGGCGGCGGCGGCGACGACGACGACGACGACGACGACGACGACGACGACGACGACGACGACGACGAATATCGCGAGAGGCTCTGATATATGTGAGGAATACATCTATAAAATGTAATTCAGACTGCCTCGTCCCACCTTATGCTGTACCGCTTTGGCAAATGCTTTATCTGCGCCATTCGCCTTAATCGCATCTGAGAGTAATTCTTAAAAAAACGCCTGTCGCTAATTGTTCGTCATCACAGGTACTGTTTGCTATACGGCCACGACGCGCAACTGATTTCCAAAATTCATCTTTCTCCTGTGGGAATGGAACTTACGACCCCTGGTTTAATAGACCAGTGCTCTACCACTGAGCTAAAGAGGCGCGGCCTAGCGGTACTCTTGAGTACTTCGTCCTTACGGTCGTCTACATCATCAGACTTTAGCTGACAACACTTCATATTACCGGCTAATATTTGCACCTATGGCGACAAATTACTGCTTGGCTACACATCTGACACGTAACCGATGTGCTCTCCAAACAAAAACACTTGCATTTCAGAACATGTCTTTCAAACATGTCTACAAAATCACCTTCACCTTCAAATACAGTTTCCTTGCCACTGACAGAGACGTAGGCAAAGTTTAAAGTTGCTATTTCCATTATATCTCGTTAATCAGAAAAACGGTAATTTACACCAGCAGCGGAACAAAATACTGTTCCGCCCAGCGTCTGGATCGAACCCACGACCCAGGGATTAAGAGTCTGACGCTCTACCGACTGGGCTAGCCGGCTACCTCGGTGAATACCTGCCGGGTAGAACGTCACACAGTACTCGTTTGGGTTGGGTGGTCCCATACAGAATCTCTCCATGATGCCTAATGTTTTCCTAACGTCACACTCGTCACGTACTTCACTTTTATGTCATAATCATTTCTGAGAGGTAAAGAAATTGCATGACAACATGCACAGCTAGTGGCGTCAAAATTAACACACATACTTTATGTGACTCAAAAGCCGAACGAGTTACTTTCCGACGTTGTTTTAGATGTGCAAGTGATAGTCAAAACTCGCTGTGTCGGCACTATGCCGACCATTTCGCTAGTTAACACCGGTCTTGTTGTGTGTGTTTCAAGCTCAAGAGCATCTCCAAGCAAAAAATGGTCAACAGCAACATTCAGACGGTTTCGTACTGCTCAATTGCTACATTAAAACGTTATGTTTCTTTTTCAGAACTGGAAAAACACAAGCGTGACAGCATTCGAACCTGTAATCTTCAGATCCGAAGTCCGACGCCTTATCCATTAGGCCACACGGTCACTGACGACCAACATTTACATGTATACGACTCATCTCGAAACGCTCACACCCCTGAGGATTTGTGTTTTCGTTCTACACAGCCGCTGCCCCTTGCTCTTTCCCACCCATTCGTTACATTCAACCTCTGACGTGACCGACCAAATATAGACTGAGAAACAAGACCACACACTTTGTGCATTCGGAATCGAAGGCAGGGCGTCCCTCGCCGCATTTGCTACGATTGCCATTTGCTACTTCTGCAGAAGCGGCGGCGGCGACGACGACGACGACGACGACGACGACGACGACGACGACGAATATCGCGAGAGGCTCTGAGATATGTGAGGAATACATCTATAAAATGTAATTCAGACTGCCTCGTCCCACCTTATGCTGTACCGCTTTGGCAAATGCTTTATCTGCGCCATTCGCCTTAATCGCATCTGAGAGTAATTCTTAAAAAAACGCCTGTCGCTAATTGTTCGTCATCACAGGTACTGTTTGCTATACGGCCACGACGCGCAACTGATTTCCAAAATTCTTCTTTCTCCTGTGGGAATGGAACTTACGACCCCTGTTTTAATAGACCAGTGCTCTACCACTGAGCTAAAGAGGCGCGGCCTAGCGGTACTCTTGGGTACTTCGTCCTTACGGTCGTCTACATCATCAGACTTTAGCTGACAACACTTCATATTACCGGCTAATATTTGCACCTATGACGACAAATTACTGCTTGGCTACACATCTGACACGTAACCGATGTGCTCTCCAAACAAAAACACTTGCATTTCAGAACATGTCTTTCACACATGCCTACAAAATCACCTTCACCTTCAAATACAGTTTCCTTGCCACTGACAGAGACGTAGGCAAAGTTTAAAGTTGCTATTTCCATTATATCTCGTTAATCAGAAAAACGGTAATTTACACCAGCAGCGGAACAAAATACTGTTCCGCCCAGCGTCTGGATCGAACCCACAACCCAGGGATTAAGAGTCTGACGCTCTACCGACTGAGCTAGCCGGCTACCTCGGTGAATACCTGCCGGGTAGAACGTCACACAGTACTCGTTTGGGTTGGGTGGTCCCATACAGAATCTCTCCATGATGCCTAATGTTTTCCTAACGTCACACTCGTCACGTACTTCACTTTTATGTCATAATCATTTCTGAGAGGTAAAGAAATTGCATGACAACATGCAGAGCTAGTGGCGTCAAAATTAACACACATACTTTATGTGACTCAAAAGCCGAACGAGTTACTTTCCGACGTTGTTTTAGATGTGCAAGTGATAGTCAAAACTCGCTGTGTCGGCACTATGCCGACCATTTCGCTAGTTAACACCGGTCTTGTTGTGTGTGTTTCAAGCTCAAGAGCATCTCCAAGCAAAAAATGGTCAACAGCAACATTCAGACGGTTTCGTACTGCTCAATTGCTACATTAAAACGTTATGTTTCTTTTTCAGAACTGGAAAAACACAAGCGTGACAGCATTCGAACCTGTAATCTTCAGATCCGAAGTCCGACGCCTTATCCATTAGGCCACACGGTCACTGACGACCAACATTTACATGTATACGACTCATCTCGAAACGCTCACACCCCTGAGGATTTGTGTTTTCGTTCTACACAGCCGCTGCCCCTTGCTCTTTCCCACCCATTCGTTACATTCAACCTCTGACGTGACCGACCAAATATAGACTGAGAAACAAGACCACACACTTTGTGCATTCGGAATCGAAGGCAGGGCGTCCCTCGCCGCATTTGCTACGATTGCCATTTGCTACTTCTGCAGAAGCGGCGGCGGCGACGACGACGACGACGACGACGAATATCGCGAGAGGCTCTGAGATATGTGAGGAATACATCTATAAAATGTAATTCAGACTGCCTCGTCCCACCTTATGCTGTACCGCTTTGGCAAATGCTTTATCTGCGCCATTCGCCTTAATCGCATCTGAGAGTAATTCTTAAAAAAAAAACGCCTGTCGCTAATTGTTCGTCATCACAGGTACTGTTTGCTATACGGCCACGACGCGCAACTGATTTCCAAAATTCATCTTTCTCCTGTGAGAATGGAACTTACGACCCCTGGTTTAATAGACCAGTGCTCTACCACTGAGCTAAAGAGGCGTGGCCTAGCGGTACTCTTGGGTACTTCGTCCTTACGGTCGTCTACATCATCAGACTTTAGCTGACAACACTTCATATTACCGGCTAATATTTGCACCTATGGCGACAAATTACTGCTTGGCTACACATCTGACACGTAACCGATGTGCTCTCCAAACAAAAACACTTGCATTTCAGAACATGTCTTTCACACATGTCTACAAAATCACCTTTACCTTCAAATACAGTTTCCTTGCCACTGACAGAGACGTAGGCAAAGTTTAAAGTTGCTATTTCCATTATATCTCGTTAATCAGAAAAACGGTAATTTACACCAGCAGCGGAACAAAATACTGTTCCGCCCAGCGTCTGGATCGAACCCACGACCCAGGGATTAAGAGTCTGACGCTCTACCGACTGAGCTAGCCGGCTACCTCGGTGAATACCTGCCGGGTAGAACGTCACACAGTACTCGTTTGGGTTGGGTGGTCCCATACAGAATCTCTCCATGATGCCTAATGTTTTCCTAACGTCACACTCGTCACGTACTTCACTTTTATGTCATAATCATTTCTGAGAGGTAAAGAAATTGCATGACAACATGCAGAGCTAGTGGCGTCAAAATTAACACACATACTTTATGTGACTCAAAAGCCGAACGAGTTACTTTCCGACGTTGTTTTAGATGTGCAAGTGATAGTCAAAACTCGCTGTGTCGGCACTCTGCCGACCATTTCGCTAGTTAACACCGGTCTTGTTGTGTGTGTTTCAAGCTCAAGAGCATCTCCAAGCAAAAAATGGTCAACAGCAACATTCAGACGGTTTCGTACTGCTCAATTGCTACATTAAAACGTTATGTTTCTTTTTCAGAACTGGAAAAACACAAGCGTGACAGCATTCGAACCCGTAATCTTCAGATCCGAAGTCCGACGCCTTATCCATTAGGCCACACGGTCACTGACGACCAACATTTACATGTATACGACTCATCTCGAAACGCTCACACCCCTGAGGATTTGTGTTTTCGTTCTACACAGCCGCTGCCCCTTGCTCTTTCCCACCCATTCGTTACATTCAACCTCTGACGTGACCGACCAAATATAGACTGAGAAACAAGACCACACACTTTGTGCATTCGGAATCGAAGGCAGGGCGTCCCTCGCCGCATTTGCTACGATTGCCATTTGCTACTTCTGCAGAAGCGGCGGCGGCGACGACGACGACTTCGACGACGACGACGACGACGAATATCGCGAGAGGCTCTGAGATATGTGAGGAATACATCTATAAAATGTAATTCAGACTGCCTCGTCCCACCTTATGCTGTACCGCTTTGGCAAATGCTTTATCTGCGCCTTTCGCCTTAATCGCATCTGAGAGTAATTCTTAAAAAAACGCCTGTCGCTAATTGTTCGTCATCACAGGTACTGTTTGCTATACGGCCACGACGCGCAACTGATTTCCAAAATTCATCTTTCTCCTGTGGGAATGGAACTTACGACCCCTGTTTTAATAGACCAGTGCTCTACCACTGAGCTAAAGAGGCGCGGCCTAGCGGTACTCTTGGGTACTTCGTCCTTACGGTCGTCTACATCATCAGACTTTAGCTGACAACACTTCATATTACCGGCTAATATTTGCACCTATGGCGACAAATTACTGCTTGGCTACACATCTGACACGTAACCGATGTGCTCTCCAAACAAAAACACTTGCATTTCAGAACATGTCTTTCACACATGTCTACAAAATCACCTTCACCTTCAAATACAGTTTCCTTGCCACTGACAGAGACGTAGGCAAAGTTTAAAGTTGCTATTTCCATTATATCTCGTTAATCAGAAAAACGGTAATTTACACCAGCAGCGGAACAAAATACTGTTCCGCCCAGCGTCTGGATCGAACCCACGACCCAGGGATTAAGAGTCTGACGCTCTACCGACTGAGCTAGCCGGCTACCTCGGTGAATACCTGCCGGGTAGAACGTCACACAGTACTCGTTTGGGTTGGGTGGTCCCATACAGAATCTCTCCATGATGCCTAATGTTTTCCTAACGTCACACTCGTCACGTACTTCACTTTTATGTCATAATCATTTCTGAGAGGTAAAGAAATTGCATGACAACATGCACAGCTAGTGGCGTCAAAATTAACACACATACTTTATGTGACTCAAAAGCCGAACGAGTTACTTTCCGACGTTGTTTTAGATGTGCAAGTGATAGTCAAAACTCGCTGTGTCGGCACTATGCCGACCATTTCGCTAGTTAACACCGGTCTTGTTGTGTGTGTTTCAAGCTCAAGAGCATCTCCAAGCAAAAAATGGTCAACAGCAACATTCAGACGGTTTCGTACTGCTCAATTGCTACATTAAAACGTTATGTTTCTTTTTCAGAACTGGAAAAACACAAGCGTGACAGCATTCGAACCTGTAATCTTCAGATCCGAAGTCCGACGCCTTATCCATTAGGCCACACGGTCACTGACGACCAACATTTACATGTATACGACTCATCTCGAAACGCTCACACCCCTGAGGATTTGTGTTTTCGTTCTACACAGCCGCTGCCCCTTGCTCTTTCCCACCCATTCGTTACATTCAACCTCTGACGTGACCGACCAAATATAGACTGAGAAACAAGACCACACACTTTGTGCATTCGGAATCGAAGGCAGGGCGTCCCTCGCCGCATTTGCTACGATTGCCATTTGCTACTTCTGCAGAAGCGGCGGCGGCGACGACGACGACGACGACGACGAATATCGCGAGAGGCTCTGAGATATGTGAGGAATACATCTATAAAATGTAATTCAGACTGCCTCGTCCCACCTTATGCTGTACCGCTTTGGCAAATGCTTTATCTGCGCCATTCGCCTTAATCGCATCTGAGAGTAATTCTTAAAAAAACGCCTGTCGCTAATTGTTCGTCATCACAGGTACTGTTTGCTATACGGCCACGACGCGCAACTGATTTCCAAAATTCATCTTTCTCCTGTGAGAATGGAACTTACGACCCCTGGTTTAATAGACCAGTGCTCTACCACTTTTTTTTTTTTTTTTTTTTTTTTTTTTATAGGGCCTCCTTCCTCCCCTTCAGCCCCGCCTTGCGCTCGCCATAAATCGCCTTCGTCGGCGTCGGCTTCATCTGCCATGATTTCTGAAGTACTTATTCTTCTGAACTATTCCGATTTCCAAACCAAAGATACTTCTAAACCTATTGCATAGTCCCGCAATGGTGACAAAGTAGAATATATATATTTTTTTTTTTTTTTTTTAAAATAGAAAATGAAAAAGGAACTCTGGTCCGCTAGAAAAACAGAAGAAAATAAAATAGTCCTTGTCGTAACACTGTTCAGTATACGTCACTGTGACATTTGAAGAAGAAAAGAGAAAAAACAAAGCAATGTAGAATGAAGGAAAGAAAAAAATACTTCTTTCATCGAAGAACGACTTCTAAAAAATTCGCATATCGTTTCCTGTAATGTCTCGTCTGTGAAAGTATGTGAAACTGTAATGCCAGGTAAAGACAGAACGCCGCCTCACTCTTGGGTTCTTGCGTCTGTAAATAATGAACATAATGACCCTTCAACCAATTGACAGAGTTCCGTTTGGTGTTCGGGTACGGCACTGAATCCGGATACAGGAAATCTTCAGGTTTAATACAAAGCTGGGAAGTCCTCATAATCGTAGCCAGTTTTCGGCGAATGCATGGCCAAACTGCTTGGACAGTGGTGCACAGAAAACGATGTTCATCAGTATCAGGCAAGTTGCACGTTAGGCACAAAGGTGAGTCAGCCAAATGTAGAGCATGAAGTCGTGAATTGGTACTTATTTTACGGTTCACGACCCTGTACCAAGAGGCTTTCACTGACGTTGGTAAATCACGGCTATGTATGTTTTTCCATATCACTGGCCAGCGATGATTGGGGTATTTGTGTTCGATGTTGTTCCTGTTCTTGGTTGCCAGTAGTTTATTATAAACTAACTTCACCACGGAAAGCTCATTTTCTGGGAGAGTTGACCGTACGTAACTGAACTCAATGAAAAAGCTCTTAAAGTGAGTCAGCGCAGGCGGAATATGTTGAACAGAGACAGGAGGCTGCAGGCAGGCCGGCGCTATTTCGGTTAACAAGTGAGCCGTTAGACTGTTCGGTAACGACCTCCACCGTTTGTAGGTGGTGCATACGTACAAAGCTCGTGACTTGGAACGAACATCTGTTAAATTTAAGCCTCCATCGGTCGTGGAGAGAGTGAGCGTATCGTACTTGACTTTAAAAATGTGTCCACGTGTGACAAAATGGCCTAGAGCGGACATCATACGCTTCGCTGTCTCCTGTGGCATGGGCAGTACTTGTGCAACGTAGTTAATCTTTGAGGTGAGGTAGACATTAGCGAAGGTGACTTTCTGCAGTTCATCAAGGCTTCTTAGGTAGTGGGTCTGCATGCAAGCACGCATACTTGCCAGGAGATTCCTATAGTTCACCGCAATTGTGTGCTGTATGTTGCTCCTGTACTCAATACCAAGGCATTTCATTTTAGAAATTAGTTGCAACTGACCGTGATGGTGCAGCGAGATGCCGCGTCCTATGTTCATAATGCCAGATTTCCTGGCATTCAACTTCGCACCCGCAACAAGTTCGTAGTTTTTGACGATCTGAAGGGCTTCCTCGACTTCACCTTCGTCCATGACCAAAAATCCGACGTCATCCGCATATGCAGTACAAACAATCTTAATGCCTTGGATGGTTAATCCTTGTAGACGCTGTGTCAAGGTGACAAGCAAAGGCTCAATGGCAATGGCAAACAAGGCCATCGACATAGGGCATCCCTGTCGCACTGAATTAGTAATATTAATTGATGCGCTCAGCTGGCCATTCACCATGAGTCGAGTTACTCCTTTACGAAGGAGCTCATGTATAAGATTGATAAAACGTAGTGGAAATCCCATGGCATGCATCGTCCGGATGAGAAACTGATGGTTTACTCTGTCGAATGCCTTTGAAAAGTCAAGGGAAACTAGCGCACACCGTATCTTACACGCATCTGCAATGGCTATAACGTCCCTGTATTGAGACAAATTTTGGAAGATCGTCCTACCGACACCTACACTGGTCTGGTACTGACCAATGACAGTATTCATCAACATTTTCAATCTATTAGAAATAATACGTGCTAAAATTTTGTAGTCACTGTTCAGTAAAGTAAGCGGCCGAAAATCGTCAACAGAACTGCACATTGGGCGTTTAGGGATTAAAACCACGATGCCTTCCACGAGAGCCTGAGGAACATTAAAATCTGGCCGTAAAATTTCATTAAACATACTCAACAACTTGGGCTTTAATTTGTCGCAGAAAGTAAGATAAAATTCGGCAGTGAGACCGTCGGGTCCCGGCGATTTATTTTTCGGACTTCGTGATAGCGCAGAATCCAATTCGTCTTCATCAATTTCTCGCATGAGAGTTTCGACTTCAGCAGCACCCAAAGTCCTTTGCAAGTTATTGAGTAATTCATCGTGAGTTCCATCGTCGGTATGTGTCGTTGTCAGGAGACCTGCCAAGTGATTGTGAAGTGCGTTCCGTATGTCTTGTTGCCGCGTGAGCGCAACGCCTTCACTCAACTGAAGACGAGTTATTAATCTCCGCCGCCCCCTCTTATTTTCACGAATGACGTGAAACATGGATGTCATTTCGTCGTCTATCACATTCTGGGGCCTGGACCTTATTTGAAAGCCTTCTGCCTGCTGCCGCTGAAGTTTTAATAATTTTGCCTTAATTTTTTTAATCTGCATAAAATTTTCAGGTACAGTCACATCGGACTGGTAAAGCTCCCTGAGACAAGTAAAATAAAACTCAGACGTTTGCCGTTGCCACCAGGATTTGTCCCGAGCGTAGCGTTTAAACATTTTTGATAAAGTTGGTTTGGCATGTGTTATCCACCATTCAGTAACGGAGGCATACTGTGCAACCCGTCGTTCACATGCCTCCCATGTTTCGTTAAAGACACGGTGACAGTCAACATCGTTAAGGAGAGCATTGTTAAGTTTCCAGAAACCTCTGCCGCGAAATGTGCCTTGCTTGACCATGTTAACAGTACAAATATATGCGGCATGATCGGAAAAAATTGTGGGCCAAACTTCGGATTGGAGGACTTGAGTCTTCATACACGCCGATACATAGATTCTGTCTAGCCGGCTTGCAGAGTGGTTCGTGACATGAGTGAACCCAGGTGCCGCTCCGTGCGTATGCTCCCATGTGTCAATGAGGTTCATTTCTTGGACGATACGTTCTAGTTCTCCAGATTTGTTAAAATTAGGCGTCTGGTCTTTTGGACTTAAGACACAATTGAAGTCACCCGCAAAAATTATACGATCGTAGGTTCCCCTAAAAAGTGGGGCTATGGCGCTTGTGAAGAACTCAGCCCTAGCACGCCTATTGCTACTGCCGGACGGGGCGTAAACATTGATTATGCGTGTCCGATGGAAAGTGACAGCGATCCCTCTATGATCAGGCAGTTTTTCTACGTCGGTCGCTACAATCCCTTCTTTTAACAGAATCGCCGTCCCTAAATTCGCACCGCTCCCGGAATTGGAGAGAGTAGTATAACCAGTTATTCGGTCAAGTTCAATCGCAGCGACTTCTTGAAGTAACAGAATATCGATATCCGCTGCGTATACAAAATCTTGTAAATTACGGAGCCGCCAGTACGACTGTATCTTATTGATGTTTAACGTGGCAATTTTATAGGCTTGGGGCTCGTTCATGGGAGAAGGCACATACTATTAATTAAACAGTCTTAGAAGGATGGCTAACGAAATTGAGGCCAAGCGCGTCAGTCGGAGTTCCTGTAGTTCCCGGTACGGTTGGTGTATGCTGCTCTGTGGGGGGTGCCGAAGATTCCGTCTCAATGGTCCGCATGACAGCCGCATCATTGCTCGCATCCAATACTTCCATTTCCCGTGCCCAATTCCCAGTGAGAGTGGCCTCTGACAAAAGCGATCCTGCGTTTCCTTGAGCGTGGGTATCCGGCAAAACGACTCTACTCGAGGTATCACTATCTTCCACCCGTCGTGGATTCACAGGGGGAGACACTACAGGATCAATGTCCATTCGACCAGACGCAGGGAGACCAACTTCAGAGGGTTCAGAAGTGTTCTGACACATTTGGCTGCTTATTCGTTTCGCTTTGTCGCGGAGCTGTGGGGCGAGCTGATTGGCTCCTTGATGTGCAAGTCTCCTCTTCTTTTTGGAAGGCTTCCTGTTAGGGTTCGCAGTATCATCAACATCCGAAGTGGACTGTTGACTCTGGGGTTGATCCGCCGGGAACACAGCGTCTGCTTCATCCTCAGTACCAGTGGCATCAACCACTGGGGAGTCATCCGTCGTTACCTCCATCTCTGAGTGTGGTAGCGGCGGTGCCGCGTCAGCACTCGGTTCTTTGACGTTATCGGCCAAAACATCGTTCAAACGAGGGGCATCTACAGGCGGGGTCGCGGGTGGAAGACCAGAAGCCGCGACAGCGTATGTCAGTGGCAGTGCCGTCGTCACAGGGGGGCTAGCGGCTTCACCGAAAGGTATCTGCGTCACCCGTCTTTGTATACATTCAGAGCGCACGTGGCCGGGCGCACCACAGCCGGCACACGTTTTTGGCTGCCCATCATATATGACAATTCCGCGATGTCCACCTACGTAAATATATGAAGGTATGTGCTTCTGTATATCGATCTTAACCTGCCTGACGCCGTTAAGCACCGGAAATTTGTGGGCTTTGGACCAACGCTCCGCAAAATTGTTAATGACCCTCCCGTAAGGTGTCAATGCAGAATTTATTTGCGCGGCTGTTATTTCAAACGGGAGTTGGAAAATACGTGCCGTCCGGATGCCCAGTCCAGCATGCGTAATGCTGACGTCACTGACGGTACCATCGCTATGTTTAAACTTCAGTACACCTCCACTGGACTCTACAATTCTATCACACAGTTCAGAGGACGTTAATTTCACATAAACAACACTAGTCACGATAGAGAAATTTATCCCCACAATGTCATCAAAAGTAATCTTAGCTGTTTCCTCTAACCATGCTTCAACTTCAAACGAATTTGGTTTCGAAAAGTTCCTATCAAAGGTAAACTTCAAGGTATCTTTCCTGTTAGTCGGATTCATAATTCCATATCAGATCCTACAGAACGGAACGAATACTAATAAGCAGACGCTGTAAGCACGCGACTCACCGCCTGACGTAAACACTTCCTGCCGCAGCGCGCTGGCCCTGGAGGTCCGCTCACCACCGCTGCCGCAGGCAGACTGTCCATTAGGCCACACGGTCACTGACGACCAACATTTACATGTATACGACTCATCTCGAAACGCTCACACCCCTGAGGATTTGTGTTTTCGTTCTACACAGCCGCTGCCCCTTGCTCTTTCCCACCCATTCGTTACATTCAACCTCTGACGTGACCGACCAAATATAGACTGAGAAACAAGACCACACACTTTGTGCATTCGGAATCGAAGGCAGGGCGTCCCTCGCCGCATTTGCTACGATTGCCATTTGCTACTTCTGCAGAAGCGGCGGCGGCGACGACGACGACGACGACGACGACGACGACGACGACGACGACGAATATCGCGAGAGGCTCTGAGATATGTGAGGAATACATCTATAAAATGTAATTCAGACTGCCTCGTCCCACCTTATGCTGTACCGCTTTGGCAAATGCTTTATCTGCGCCATTCGCCTTAATCGCATCTGAGAGTAATTCTTAAAAAAACGCCTGTCGCTAATTGTTCGTCATCACAGGTACTGTTTGCTATACGGCCACGACGCGCAACTGATTTCCAAAATTCATCTTTCTCCTGTGGGAATGGAACTTACGACCCCTGTTTTAATAGACCAGTGCTCTACCACTGAGCTAAAGAGGCGCGGCCTAGCGGTACTCTTGGGTACTTCGTCCTTACGGTCGTCTACATCATCAGACTTTAGCTGACAACACTTCATATTACCGGCTAATATTTGCACCTATGACGACAAATTACTGCTTGGCTACACATCTGACACGTAACCGATGTGCTCTCCAAACAAAAACACTTGCATTTCAGAACATGTCTTTCACACATGCCTACAAAATCACCTTCACCTTCAAATACAGTTTCCTTGCCACTGACAGAGACGTAGGCAAAGTTTAAAGTTGCTATTTCCATTATATCTCGTTAATCAGAAAAACGGTAATTTACACCAGCAGCGGAACAAAATACTGTTCCGCCCAGCGTCTGGATCGAACCCACAACCCAGGGATTAAGAGTCTGACGCTCTACCGACTGAGCTAGCCGGCTACCTCGGTGAATACCTGCCGGGTAGAACGTCACACAGTACTCGTTTGGGTTGGGTGGTCCCATACAGAATCTCTCCATGATGCCTAATGTTTTCCTAACGTCACACTCGTCACGTACTTCACTTTTATGTCATAATCATTTCTGAGAGGTAAAGAAATTGCATGACAACATGCAGAGCTAGTGGCGTCAAAATTAACACACATACTTTATGTGACTCAAAAGCCGAACGAGTTACTTTCCGACGTTGTTTTAGATGTGCAAGTGATAGTCAAAACTCGCTGTGTCGGCACTCTGCCGACCATTTCGCTAGTTAACACCGGTCTCGTTGTGTGTGTTTCAAGCTCAAGAGCATCTCCAAGCAAAAAATGGTCAACAGCAACATTCAGACGGTTTCGTACTGCTCAATTGCTACATTAAAACGTTATGTTTCTTTTTCAGAACTGGAAAAACACAAGCGTGACAGCATTCGAACCTGTAATCTTCAGATCCGAAGTCCGACGCCTTATCCATTAGGCCACACGGTCACTGACGACCAACATTTACATGTATACGACTCATCTCGAAACGCTCACACCCCTGAGGATTTGTGTTTTCGTTCTACACAGCCGCTGCCACTTGCTCTTTCCCACCCATTCGTTACATTCAACCTCTGACGTGACCGACCAAATATAGACTGAGAAACAAGACCACACACTTTGTGCATTCGGAATCGAAGGCAGGGCGTCCCTCGCCGCATTTGCTACGATTGCCATTTGCTACTTCTGCAGAAGCGGCGACGGCGACGACGACGACGACGACGACGAATATCGCGAGGCTCTGAGATATGTGAGGAATACATCTATAAAATGTAATTCAGACTGCCTCGTCCCACCTTATGCTGTACCGCTTTGGCAAATGCTTTATCTGCGCCATTCGCCTTAATCGCATCTGAGAGTAATTCTTAAAAAAAAAACGCCTGTCGCTAATTGTTCGTCATCACAGGTACTGTTTGCTATACGGCCACGACGCGCAACTGATTTCCAAAATTCATCTTTCTCCTGTGAGAATGGAACTTACGACCCCTGGTTTAATAGACCAGTGCTCTACCACTGAGCTAAAGAGGCGTGGCCTAGCGGTACTCTTGGGTACTTCGTCCTTACGGTCGTCTACATCATCAGACTTTAGCTGACAACACTTCATATTACCGGCTAATATTTGCACCTATGGCGACAAATTACTGCTTGGCTACACATCTGACACGTAACCGATGTGCTCTCCAAACAAAAACACTTGCATTTCAGAACATGTCTTTCACACATGTCTACAAAATCACCTTTACCTTCAAATACAGTTTCCTTGCCACTGACAGAGACGTAGGCAAAGTTTAAAGTTGCTATTTCCATTATATCTCGTTAATCAGAAAAACGGTAATTTACACCAGCAGCGGAACAAAATACTGTTCCGCCCAGCGTCTGGATCGAACCCACGACCCAGGGATTAAGAGTCTGACGCTCTACCGACTGAGCTAGCCGGCTACCTCGGTGAATACCTGCCGGGTAGAACGTCACACAGTACTCGTTTGGGTTGGGTGGTCCCATACAGAATCTCTCCATGATGCCTAATGTTTTCCTAACGTCACACTCGTCACGTACTTCACTTTTATGTCATAATCATTTCTGAGAGGTAAAGAAATTGCATGACAACATGCAGAGCTAGTGGCGTCAAAATTAACACACATACTTTATGTGACTCAAAAGCCGAACGAGTTACTTTCCGACGTTGTTTTAGATGTGCAAGTGATAGTCAAAACTCGCTGTGTCGGCACTCTGCCGACCATTTCGCTAGTTAACACCGGTCTTGTTGTGTGTGTTTCAAGCTCAAGAGCATCTCCAAGCAAAAAATGGTCAACAGCAACATTCAGACGGTTTCGTACTGCTCAATTGCTACATTAAAACGTTATGTTTCTTTTTCAGAACTGGAAAAACACAAGCGTGACAGCATTCGAACCCGTAATCTTCAGATCCGAAGTCCGACGCCTTATCCATTAGGCCACACGGTCACTGACGACCAACATTTACATGTATACGACTCATCTCGAAACGCTCACACCCCTGAGGATTTGTGTTTTCGTTCTACACAGCCGCTGCCCCTTGCTCTTTCCCACCCATTCGTTACATTCAACCTCTGACGTGACCGACCAAATATAGACTGAGAAACAAGACCACACACTTTGTGCATTCGGAATCGAAGGCAGGGCGTCCCTCGCCGCATTTGCTACGATTGCCATTTGCTACTTCTGCAGAAGCGGCGGCGGCGACGACGACGACTTCGACGACGACGACGACGACGAATATCGCGAGAGGCTCTGAGATATGTGAGGAATACATCTATAAAATGTAATTCAGACTGCCTCGTCCCACCTTATGCTGTACCGCTTTGGCAAATGCTTTATCTGCGCCATTCGCCTTAATCGCATCTGAGAGTAATTCTTAAAAAAACGCCTGTCGCTAATTGTTCGTCATCACAGGTACTGTTTGCTATACGGCCACGACGCGCAACTGATTTCCAAAATTCATCTTTCTCCTGTGGGAATGGAACTTACGACCCCTGTTTTAATAGACCAGTGCTCTACCACTGAGCTAAAAAGGCGCGGCCTAGCAGTACTCTTGGGTACTTCGTCCTTACGGTCGTCTACATCATCAGACTTTAGCTGACAACACTTCATATTACCGGCTAATATTTGCACCTATGGCGACAAATTACTGCTTGGCTACACATCTGACACGTAACCGATGTGCTCTCCAAACAAAAACACTTGCATTTCAGAACATGTCTTTCACACATGTCTACAAAATCACCTTCACCTTCAAATACAGTTTCCTTGCCACTGACAGAGACGTAGGCAAAGTTTAAAGTTGCTATTTCCATTATATCTCGTTAATCAGAAAAACGGTAATTTACACCAGCAGCGGAACAAAATACTGTTCCGCCCAGCGTCTGGATCGAACCCACAACCCAGGGATTAAGAGTCTGACGCTCTACCGACTGAGCTAGCCGGCTACCTCGGTGAATACCTGCCGGGTAGAACGTCACACAGTACTCGTTTGGGTTGGGTGGTCCCATACAGAATCTCTCCATGATGCCTAATGTTTTCCTAGCGTCACACTCGTCACGTACTTCACTTTTATGTCATAATCATTTCTGAGAGGTAAAGAAATTGCATGACAACATGCAGAGCTAGTGGCGTCAAAATTAACACACATACTTTATGTGACTCAAAAGCCGAACGAGTTACTTTCCGACGTTGTTTTAGATGTGCAAGTGATAGTCAAAACTCGCTGTGTCGGCACTATGCCGACCATTTCGCTAGTTAACACCGGTCTTGTTGTGTGTGTTTCAAGCTCAAGAGCATCTCCAAGCAAAAAATGGTCAACAGCAACATTCAGACGGTTTCGTACTGCTCAATTGCTACATTAAAACGTTATGTTTCTTTTTCAGAACTGGAAAAACACAAGCGTGACAGCATTCGAACCCGTAATCTTCAGATCCGAAGTCCGACGCCTTATCCATTAGGCCACACGGTCACTGACGACCAACATTTACATGTATACGACTCATCTCGAAACGCTCACACCCCTGAGGATTTGTGTTTTCGTTCTACACAGCCGCTGCCCCTTGCTCTTTCCCACCCATTCGTTACATTCAACCTCTGACGTGACCGACCAAATATAGACTGAGAAACAAGACCACACACTTTGTGCATTCGGAATCGAAGGCAGGGCGTCCCTCGCCGCATTTGCTACGATTGCCATTTGCTACTTCTGCAGAAGCGGCGGCGGCGACGACGACGACGACTTCGACGACGACGACGACGACGAATATCGCGAGAGGCTCTGAGATATGTGAGGAATACATCTATAAAATGTAATTCAGACTGCCTCGTCCCACCTTATGCTGTACCGCTTTGGCAAATGCTTTATCTGCGCCATTCGCCTTAATCGCATCTGAGAGTAATTCTTAAAAAAACGCCTGTCGCTAATTGTTCGTCATCACAGGTACTGTTTGCTATACGGCCACGACGCGCAACTGATTTCCAAAATTCATCTTTCTCCTGTGGGAATGGAACTTACGACCCCTGTTTTAATAGACCAGTGCTCTACCACTGAGCTAAAGAGGCGCGGCCTAGCAGTACTCTTGGGTACTTCGTCCTTACGGTCGTCTACATCATCAGACTTTAGCTGACAACACTTCATATTACCGGCTAATATTTGCACCTATGGCGACAAATTACTGCTTGGCTACACATCTGACACGTAACCGATGTGCTCTCCAAACAAAAACACTTGCATTTCAGAACATGTCTTTCACACATGTCTACAAAATCACCTTCACCTTCAAATACAGTTTCCTTGCCACTGACAGAGACGTAGGCAAAGTTTAAAGTTGCTATTTCCATTATATCTCGTTAATCAGAAAAACGGTAATTTACACCAGCAGCGGAACAAAATACTGTTCCGCCCAGCGTCTGGATCGAACCCACAACCCAGGGATTAAGAGTCTGACGCTCTACCGACTGAGCTAGCCGGCTACCTCGGTGAATACCTGCCGGGTAGAACGTCACACAGTACTCGTTTGGGTTGGGTGGTCCCATACAGAATCTCTCCATGATGCCTAATGTTTTCCTAACGTCACACTCGTCACGTACTTCACTTTTATGTCATAATCATTTCTGAGAGGTAAAGAAATTGCATGACAACATGCAGAGCTAGTGGCGTCAAAATTAACACACATACTTTATGTGACTCAAAAGCCGAACGAGTTACTTTCCGACGTTGTTTTAGATGTGCAAGTGATAGTCAAAACTCGCTGTGTCGGCACTCTGCCGACCATTTCGCTAGTTAACACCGGTCTTGTTGTGTGTGTTTCAAGCTCAAGAGCATCTCCAAGCAAAAAATGGTCAACAGCAACATTCAGACGGTTTCGTACTGCTCAATTGCTACATTAAAACGTTATGTTTCTTTTTCAGAACTGGAAAAACACAAGCGTGACAGCATTCGAACCCGTAATCTTCAGATCCGAAGTCCGACGCCTTATCCATTAGGCCACACGGTCACTGACGACCAACATTTACATGTATACGACTCATCTCGAAACGCTCACACCCCTGAGGATTTGTGTTTTCGTTCTACACAGCCGCTGCCCCTTGCTCTTTCCCACCCATTCGTTACATTCAACCTCTGACGTGACCGACCAAATATAGACTGAGAAACAAGACCACACACTTTGTGCATTCGGAATCGAAGGCAGGGCGTCCCTCGCCGCATTTGCTACGATTGCCATTTGCTACTTCTGCAGAAGCGGCGGCGGCGACGACGACGACTTCGACGACGACGACGACGACGAATATCGCGAGAGGCTCTGAGATATGTGAGGAATACATCTATAAAATGTAATTCAGACTGCCTCGTCCCACCTTATGCTGTACCGCTTTGGCAAATGCTTTATCTGCGCCATTCGCCTTAATCGCATCTGAGAGTAATTCTTAAAAAAACGCCTGTCGCTAATTGTTCGTCATCACAGGTACTGTTTGCTATACGGCCACGACGCGCAACTGATTTCCAAAATTCATCTTTCTCCTGTGGGAATGGAACTTACGACCCCTGTTTTAATAGACCAGTGCTCTACCACTGAGCTAAAAAGGCGCGGCCTAGCAGTACTCTTGGGTACTTCGTCCTTACGGTCGTCTACATCATCAGACTTTAGCTGACAACACTTCATATTACCGGCTAATATTTGCACCTATGGCGACAAATTACTGCTTGGCTACACATCTGACACGTAACCGATGTGCTCTCCAAACAAAAACACTTGCATTTCAGAACATGTCTTTCACACATGTCTACAAAATCACCTTCACCTTCAAATACAGTTTCCTTGCCACTGACAGAGACGTAGGCAAAGTTTAAAGTTGCTATTTCCATTATATCTCGTTAATCAGAAAAACGGTAATTTACACCAGCAGCGGAACAAAATACTGTTCCGCCCAGCGTCTGGATCGAACCCACAACCCAGGGATTAAGAGTCTGACGCTCTACCGACTGAGCTAGCCGGCTACCTCGGTGAATACCTGCCGGGTAGAACGTCACACAGTACTCGTTTGGGTTGGGTGGTCCCATACAGAATCTCTCCATGATGCCTAATGTTTTCCTAGCGTCACACTCGTCACGTACTTCACTTTTATGTCATAATCATTTCTGAGAGGTAAAGAAATTGCATGACAACATGCAGAGCTAGTGGCGTCAAAATTAACACACATACTTTATGTGACTCAAAAGCCGAACGAGTTACTTTCCGACGTTGTTTTAGATGTGCAAGTGATAGTCAAAACTCGCTGTGTCGGCACTATGCCGACCATTTCGCTAGTTAACACCGGTCTTGTTGTGTGTGTTTCAAGCTCAAGAGCATCTCCAAGCAAAAAATGGTCAACAGCAACATTCAGACGGTTTCGTACTGCTCAATTGCTACATTAAAACGTTATGTTTCTTTTTCAGAACTGGAAAAACACAAGCGTGACAGCATTCGAACCTGTAATCTTCAGATCCGAAGTCCGACGCCTTATCCATTAGGCCACACGGTCACTGACGACCAACATTTACATGTATACGACTCATCTCGAAACGCTCACACCCCTGAGGATTTGTGTTTTCGTTCTACACAGCCGCTGCCCCTTGCTCTTTCCCACCCATTCGTTACATTCAACCTCTGACGTGACCGACCAAATATAGACTGAGAAACAAGACCACACACTTTGTGCATTCGGAATCGAAGGCAGGGCGTCCCTCGCCGCATTTGCTACGATTGCCATTTGCTACTTCTGCAGAAGCGGCGGCGGCGACGACGACGACGACTTCGACGACGACGACGACGACGAATATCGCGAGAGGCTCTGAGATATGTGAGGAATACATCTATAAAATGTAATTCAGACTGCCTCGTCCCACCTTATGCTGTACCGCTTTGGCAAATGCTTTATCTGCGCCATTCGCCTTAATCGCATCTGAGAGTAATTCTTAAAAAAACGCCTGTCGCTAATTGTTCGTCATCACAGGTACTGTTTGCTATACGGCCACGACGCGCAACTGATTTCCAAAATTCATCTTTCTCCTGTGGGAATGGAACTTACGACCCCTGGTTTAATAGACCAGTGCTCTACCACTGAGCTAAAGAGGCGCGGCCTAGCAGTACTCTTGGGTACTTCGTCCTTACGGTCGTCTACATCATCAGACTTTAGCTGACAACACTTCATATTACCGGCTAATATTTGCACCTATGGCGACAAATTACTGCTTGGCTACACATCTGACACGTAACCGATGTGCTCTCCAAACAAAAACACTTGCATTTCAGAACATGTCTTTCACACATGTCTACAAAATCACCTTCACCTTCAAATACAGTTTCCTTGCCACTGACAGAGACGTAGGCAAAGTTTAAAGTTGCTATTTCCATTATATCTCGTTAATCAGAAAAACGGTAATTTACACCAGCAGCGGAACAAAATACTGTTCCGCCCAGCGTCTGGATCGAACCCACAACCCTGGGATTAAGAGTCTGACGCTCTACCGACTGAGCTAGCCGGCTACCTCGGTGAATACCTGCCGGGTAGAACGTCACACAGTACTCGTTTGGGTTGGGTGGTCCCATACAGAATCTCTCCATGATGCCTAATGTTTTCCTAACGTCACACTCGTCACGTACTTCACTTTTATGTCATAATCATTTCTGAGAGGTAAAGAAATTGCATGACAACATGCAGAGCTAGTGGCGTCAAAATTAACACACATACTTTATGTGACTCAAAAGCCGAACGAGTTACTTTCCGACGTTGTTTTAGATGTGCAAGTGATAGTCAAAACTCGCTGTGTCGGCACTCTGCCGACCATTTCGCTAGTTAACACCGGTCTTGTTGTGTGTGTTTCAAGCTCAAGAGCATCTCCAAGCAAAAAATGGTCAACAGCAACATTCAGACGGTTTCGTACTGCTCAATTGCTACATTAAAACGTTATGTTTCTTTTTCAGAACTGGAAAAACACAAGCGTGACAGCATTCGAACCCGTAATCTTCAGATCCGAAGTCCGACGCCTTATCCATTAGGCCACACGGTCACTGACGACCAACATTTACATGTATACGACTCATCTCGAAACGCTCACACCCCTGAGGATTTGTGTTTTCGTTCTACACAGCCGCTGCCCCTTGCTCTTTCCCACCCATTCGTTACATTCAACCTCTGACGTGACCGACCAAATATAGACTGAGAAACAAGACCACACACTTTGTGCATTCGGAATCGAAGGCAGGGCGTCCCTCGCCGCATTTGCTACGATTGCCATTTGCTACTTCTGCAGAAGCGGCGGCGGCGACGACGACGACTTCGACGACGACGACGACGACGAATATCGCGAGAGGCTCTGAGATATGTGAGGAATACATCTATAAAATGTAATTCAGACTGCCTCGTCCCACCTTATGCTGTACCGCTTTGGCAAATGCTTTATCTGCGCCATTCGCCTTAATCGCATCTGAGAGTAATTCTTAAAAAAACGCCTGTCGCTAATTGTTCGTCATCACAGGTACTGTTTGCTATACGGCGACGACGCGCAACTGATTTCCAAAATTCATCTTTCTCCTGTGGGAATGGAACTTACGACCCCTGTTTTAATAGACCAGTGCTCTACCACTGAGCTAAAGAGGCGCGGCCTAGCGGTACTCTTGGGTACTTCGTCCTTACGGTCGTCTACATCATCAGACTTTAGCTGACAACACTTCATATTACCGGCTAATATTTGCACCTATGGCGACAAATTACTGCTTGGCTACACATCTGACACGTAACCGATGTGCTCTCCAAACAAAAACACTTGCATTTCAGAACATGTCTTTCACACATGTCTACAAAATCACCTTCACCTTCAAATACAGTTTCCTTGCCACTGACAGAGACGTAGGCAAAGTTTAAAGTTGCTATTTCCATTATATCTCGTTAATCAGAAAAACGGTAATTTACACCAGCAGCGGAACAAAATACTGTTCCGCCCAGCGTCTGGATCGAACCCACAACCCAGGGATTAAGAGTCTGACGCTCTACCGACTGAGCTAGCCGGCTACCTCGGTGAATACCTGCCGGGTAGAACGTCACACAGTACTCGTTTGGGTTGGGTGGTCCCATACAGAATCTCTCCATGATGCCTAATGTTTTCCTAACGTCACACTCGTCACGTACTTCACTTTTATGTCATAATCATTTCTGAGAGGTAAAGAAATTGCATGACAACATGCAGAGCTAGTGGCGTCAAAATTAACACACATACTTTATGTGACTCAAAAGCCGAACGAGTTACTTTCCGACGTTGTTTTAGATGTGCAAGTGATAGTCAAAACTCGCTGTGTCGGCACTCTGCCGACCATTTCGCTAGTTAACACCGGTCTTGTTGTGTGTGTTTCAAGCTCAAGAGCATCTCCAAGCAAAAAATGGTCAACAGCAACATTCAGACGGTTTCGTACTGCTCAATTGCTACATTAAAACGTTATGTTTCTTTTTCAGAACTGGAAAAACACAAGCGTGACAGCATTCGAACCTGTAATCTTCAGATCCAAAGTCCGACGCCTTATCCATTAGGCCACACGGTCACTGACGACCAACTTTTACAAGTATACGACTCATCTCGAAACGCTCACACCCCTGAGGATTTGTGTTTTCGTTCTACACAGCCGCTGCCCCTTGCTCTTTCCCACCCATTCGTTACATTCAACCTCTGACGTGACCGACCAAATATAGACTGAGAAACAAGACCACACACTTTGTGCATTCGGAATCGAAGGCAGGGCGGCCCTCGCCGCATTTGCTACGATTGCCATTTGCTACTTCTGCAGAAGCGGCGGCGGCGATGGCGACGACGACGACGACGACGACGACGACGACGAATACCGCGAGAGGCTCTGAGATATGTGAGGAATACATCTATAAAATGTAATTCAGACTGCCTCGTCCCACCTTATGCTGTACCGCTTTGGCAAATGCTTTATCTGCGCCATTCGCCTTAATCGCATCTGAGAGTAATTCTTAAAAAAACGCCTGTCGCTTATTGTTCGTCATCACAGGTACTGTTTGCTATACGGCCACGACGCGCAACTGATTTCCAAAATTCATCTTTCTCCTGTGAGAATGGAACTTACGACCCCTGGTTTATTAGACCAGTGCTCTACCACTGAGCTAAAGAGGCGCGGCCTAGCGGTACTCTTGGGTACTTCGTCCTTACGGTCGTCTACATCATCAGACTTTAGCTGACAACACTTCATATTACCGGCTAATATTTGCACCTATGGCGACAAATTACTGCTTGGCTAAACATCTGACACGTAACCGATGTGCTCTCCAAACAAAAACACTTGCATTTCAGAACATGTCTTTCACACATGTCTACAAAATCACCTTCACCTTCAAATACAGTTTCCTTGAAACTGACAGAGACGAAGGCAAAGTTTAAAGTTGCTATTTCCATTATATCTCGTTAATCAGAAAAACGGTAATTTACACCAGCAGCGGAACAAAGTACTGTTCCGCCCAGCTTCTGGATCGAACCCACGACCCAGGGATTAAGAGTCTGACGCTCTACCGACTGAGCTAGCCGGCTACCTCGGTGAATACCTGCCGGGTAGAACGTCACACAGTACTCGTTTGGGTTGGGTGGTCCCATACAAAATCTCTCCATGATGCCTAATGTTTTCCTAACGTCACACTCGTCACGTACTTCACTTTTATGTCATAATCATTTCTGAGAGGTAAAGAAATTGCATGACAACATGCAGAGCTAGTGGCGTCAAAATTAACACACATACTTTATGTGACTCAAAAGCCGAACGAGTTACTTTCCGACGTTGTTTTAGATGTGCAAGTGATAGTCAAAACTCGCTGTGTCGGCACTCTGCCGACCATTTCGCTAGTTAACACCGGTCTTGTTGTGTGTGTTTCAAGCTCAAGAGCATCTCCAAGCAAAAAATGGTCAACAGCAACATTCAGACGGTTTCGTACTGCTCAATTGCTACATTAAAACGTTATGTTTCTTTTTCAGAACTGGAAAAACACAAGCGTGACAGCATTCGAACCTGTAATCTTCAGATCCGAAGTCCGACGCCTTATCCATTAGGCCACACGGTCACTGACGACCAACATTTACATGTATACGACTCATCTCGAAACGCTCACACCCCTGAGGATTTGTGTTTTCGTTCTACACAGCCGCTGCCCCTTGCTCTTTCCCACCCATTCGTTACATTCAACCTCTGACGTGACCGACCAAATATAGACTGAGAAACAAGACCACACACTTTGTGCATTCGGAATCGAAGGCAGGGCGTCCCTCGCCGCATTTGCTACGATTGCCATTTGCTACTTCTGCAGAAGCGGCGGCGGCGACGACGACGACGACGACGACGACGAATATCGCGAGAGGCTCTGAGATATGTGAGGAATACATCTATAAAATGTAATTCAGACTGCCTCGTCCCACCTTATGCTGTACCGCTTTGGCAAATGCTTTATCTGCGCCATTCGCCTTAATCGCATCTGAGAGTAATTCTTAAAAAAACGCCTGTCGCTAATTGTTCGTCATCACAGGTACTGTTTGCTATACGGCCACGACGCGCAACTGATTTCCAAAATTCATCTTTCTCCTGTGGGAATGGAACTTACGACCCCTGGTTTAGTAGACCAGTGCTCTACCACTGAGCTAAAGAGGCGCGGCCTAGCGGTACTCTTGGGTACTTCGTCCTTACGGTCGTCTACATCATCAGACTTTAGCTGACAACACTTCGTATTACCGGCTAATATTTGCACCTATGGCGACAAATTACTGCTTGGCTACACATCTGACACGTAACCGATGTGCTCTCCAAACAAAAACACTTGCATTTCAGAACATGTCTTTCACACATGTCTACAAAATCACCTTCACCTTCAAATACAGTTTCCTTGCCACTGACAGAGACGTAGGCAAAGTTAAAAGTTGCTATTTCCATTATATCTCGTTAATCAGAAAAACGGTAATTTACACCAGCAGCGGAACAAAATACTGTTCCGCCCAGCGTCTGGATCGAACCCACGACGCAGGGATTAAGAGTCTGACGCTCTACCGACTGAGCTAGCCGGCTACCTCGGTGAATACCTGCCGGGTAGAACGTCACACAGTACTCGTTTGGGTTGGGTGGTCCCATACAGAATCTCTCCATGATGCCTAATGTTTTCCTAACGTCACACTCGTCACGTACTTCACTTTTATGTCATAATCATTTCTGAGAGGTAAAGAAATTGCATGACAACATGCAGAGCTAGTGGCGTCAAAATTAACACACATACTTTATGTGACTCAAAAGCCGAACGAGTTACTTTCCGACGTTGTTTTAGATGTGCAAGTGATAGTCAAAACTCGCTGTGTCGGCACTCTGCCGACCATTTCGCTAGTTAACACCGGTCTTGTTGTGTGTGTTTCAAGCTCAAGAGCATCTCCAAGCAAAAAATGGTCAACAGCAACATTCAGACGGTTTCGTACTGCTCAATTGCTACATTAAAACGTTATGTTTCTTTTTCAGAACTGGAAAAACACAAGCGTGACAGCATTCGAACCCGTAATCTTCAGATCCGAAGTCCGACGCCTTATCCATTAGGCCACACGGTCACTGACGACCAACATTTACATGTATACGACTCATCTCGAAACGCTCACACCCCTGAGGATTTGTGTTTTCGTTCTACACAGCCGCTGCCCCTTGCTCTTTCCCACCCATTCGTTACATTCAACCTCTGACGTGACCGACCAAATATAGACTGAGAAACAAGACCACACACTTTGTGCATTCGGAATCGAAGGCAGGGCGTCCCTCGCCGCATTTGCTACGATTGCCATTTGCTACTTCTGCAGAAGCGGCGGCGGCGACGACGACGACTTCGACGACGACGACGACGACGAATATCGCGAGAGGCTCTGAGATATGTGAGGAATACATCTATAAAATGTAATTCAGACTGCCTCGTCCCACCTTATGCTGTACCGCTTTGGCAAATGCTTTATCTGCGCCATTCGCCTTAATCGCATCTGAGAGTAATTCTTAAAAAAACGCCTGTCGCTAATTGTTCGTCATCACAGGTACTGTTTGCTATACGGCGACGACGCGCAACTGATTTCCAAAATTCATCTTTCTCCTGTGGGAATGGAACTTACGACCCCTGTTTTAATAGACCAGTGCTCTACCACTGAGCTAAAGAGGCGCGGCCTAGCGGTACTCTTGGGTACTTCGTCCTTACGGTCGTCTACATCATCAGACTTTAGCTGACAACACTTCATATTACCGGCTAATATTTGCACCTATGGCGACAAATTACTGCTTGGCTACACATCTGACACGTAACCGATGTGCTCTCCAAACAAAAACACTTGCATTTCAGAACATGTCTTTCACACATGTCTACAAAATCACCTTCACCTTCAAATACAGTTTCCTTGCCACTGACAGAGACGTAGGCAAAGTTTAAAGTTGCTATTTCCATTATATCTCGTTAATCAGAAAAACGGTAATTTACACCAGCAGCGGAACAAAATACTGTTCCGCCCAGCGTCTGGATCGAACCCACAACCCAGGGATTAAGAGTCTGACGCTCTACCGACTGAGCTAGCCGGCTACCTCGGTGAATACCTGCCGGGTAGAACGTCACACAGTACTCGTTTGGGTTGGGTGGTCCCATACAGAATCTCTCCATGATGCCTAATGTTTTCCTAACGTCACACTCGTCACGTACTTCACTTTTATGTCATAATCATTTCTGAGAGGTAAAGAAATTGCATGACAACATGCAGAGCTAGTGGCGTCAAAATTAACACACATACTTTATGTGACTCAAAAGCCGAACGAGTTACTTTCCGACGTTGTTTTAGATGTGCAAGTGATAGTCAAAACTCGCTGTGTCGGCACTCTGCCGACCATTTCGCTAGTTAACACCGGTCTTGTTGTGTGTGTTTCAAGCTCAAGAGCATCTCCAAGCAAAAAATGGTCAACAGCAACATTCAGACGGTTTCGTACTGCTCAATTGCTACATTAAAACGTTATGTTTCTTTTTCAGAACTGGAAAAACACAAGCGTGACAGCATTCGAACCTGTAATCTTCAGATCCGAAGTCCGACGCCTTATCCATTAGGCCACACGGTCACTGACGACCAACTTTTACAAGTATACGACTCATCTCGAAACGCTCACACCCCTGAGGATTTGTGTTTTCGTTCTACACAGCCGCTGCCCCTTGCTCTTTCCCACCCATTCGTTACATTCAACCTCTGACGTGACCGACCAAATATAGACTGAGAAACAAGACCACACACTTTGTGCATTCGGAATCGAAGGCAGGGCGGCCCTCGCCGCATTTGCTACGATTGCCATTTGCTACTTCTGCAGAAGCGGCGGCGGCGATGGCGACGACGACGACGACGACGACGACGACGACGAATACCGCGAGAGGCTCTGAGATATGTGAGGAATACATCTATAAAATGTAATTCAGACTGCCTCGTCCCACCTTATGCTGTACCGCTTTGGCAAATGCTTTATCTGCGCCATTCGCCTTAATCGCATCTGAGAGTAATTCTTAAAAAAACGCCTGTCGCTAATTGTTCGTCATCACAGGTACTGTTTGCTATACGGCCACGACGCGCAACTGATTTCCAAAATTCATCTTTCTCCTGTGGGAATGGAACTTACGACCCCTGGTTTAGTAGACCAGTGCTCTACCACTGAGCTAAAGAGGCGCGGCCTAGCGGTACTCTTGGGTACTTCGTCCTTACGGTCGTCTACATCATCAGACTTTAGCTGACAACACTTCGTATTACCGGCTAATATTTGCACCTATGGCGACAAATTACTGCTTGGCTACACATCTGACACGTAACCGATGTGCTCTCCAAACAAAAACACTTGCATTTCAGAACATGTCTTTCACACATGTCTACAAAATCACCTTCACCTTCAAATACAGTTTCCTTGCCACTGACAGAGACGTAGGCAAAGTTAAAAGTTGCTATTTCCATTATATCTCGTTAATCAGAAAAACGGTAATTTACACCAGCAGCGGAACAAAATACTGTTTCGCCCAGCGTCTGGATCGAACCCACGACGCAGGGATTAAGAGTCTGACGCTCTACCGACTGAGCTAGCCGGCTACCTCGGTGAATACCTGCCGGGTAGAACGTCACACAGTACTCGTTTGGGTTGGGTGGTCCCATACAGAATCTCTCCATGATGCCTAATGTTTTCCTAACGTCACACTCGTCACGTACTTCGCTTTTATGTCATAATCATTTCTGAGAGGTAAAGAAATTGCATGACAACATGCAGAGCTAGTGGCGTCAAAATTAACACACATACTTTATGTGACTCAAAAGCCGAACGAGTTACTTTCCGACGTTGTTTTAGATGTGCAAGTGATAGTCAAAACTCGCTGTGTCGGCACTCTGCCGACCATTTCGCTAGTTAACACCGGTCTTGTTGTGTGTGTTTCAAGCTCAAGAGCATCTCCAAGCAAAAAATGGTCAACAGCAACATTCAGACGGTTTCGTACTGCTCAATTGCTACATTAAAACGTTATGTTTCTTTTTCAGAACTGGAAAAACAGAAGTGTGACAGCATTCGAACCTGTAATCTTCAGATCCGAAGTCCAACGCCTTATCCATTAGGCCACACGGTCACTGACGACCAACATTTACATGTATACGACTCATCTCGAAACGCTCACACCCCTGAGGATTTGTGTTTTCGTTCTACACAGCCGCTGCCCCTTGCTCTTTCCCACCCATTCGTTACATTCAACCTCTGACGTGACCGACCAAATATAGACTGAGAAACAAGACCACACACTTTGTGCATTCGGAATCGAAGGCAGGGCGTCCCTCGCCGCATTTGCTACGATTGCCATTTGCTACTTCTGCAGAAGCGGCGGCGGCGACGACGACGACGACGACGACGACGACGAATACCGCGAGAGGCTCTGAGATATGTGAGGAATACATCTATAAAATGTAATTCAGACTGCCTCGTCCCACCTTATGCTGTACCGCTTTGGCAAATGCTTTATCTGCGCCATTCGCCTTAATCGCATCTGAGAGTAATTCTTAAAAAAACGCCTGTCGCTAATTGTTCGTCATCACAGGTACTGTTTGCTATACGGCCACGACGCGCAACTGATTTCCAAAATTCATCTTTCTCCTGTGAGAATGGAACTTACGACCCCTGGTTTAATAGACCAATGCTCTAGCACTGAGCTAAAGAGGCGCGGCCTAGCGGTACTCTTGGGTACTTCGTCCTTACGGTCGTCTACATCATCAGACTTTAGCTGACAACACTTCATATTACCGGCTAATATTTGCACCTATGGCGACAAATTACTGCTTGGCTACACATCTGACACGTAACCGATGTGCTCTCCAAACAAAAACACTTGCATTTCAGAACATGTCTTTCACACATGTCTACAAAATCACCTTCACCTTCAAATACAGTTTCCTTGCCACTGACAGAGACGTAGGCAAAGTTTAAAGTTGCTATTTCCATTAAATCTCGTTAATCAGAAAAACGGTAATTTACACCTGCAGCGGAACAAAATACTGTTCCGCCCAGCTTCTGGATCGAACCCACGACCCTGGGATTAAGAGTCTGACGCTCTACCGACTGAGCTAGCCGGCTACCTCGGTGAATACCTGCCGGGTAGAACGTCACACAGTACTCGTTTGGGTTGGGTGGTCCCATACAGAATCTCTCCATGATGCCTAATGTTTTCCTAACGTCACACTCGTCACGTACTTCACTTTTATGTCATAATCATTTCTGAGAGGTAAAGAAATTGCATGACAACATGCAGAGCTAGTGGCGTCAAAATTAACACACATACTTTATGTGACTCAAAAGCCGAACGAGTTACTTTCCGACGTTGTTTTAGATGTGCAAGTGATAGTCAAAACTCGCTGTGTCGGCACTATGCCGACCATTTCGCTAGTTAACACCGGTCTTGTTGTGTGTGTTTCAAGCTCAAGAGCATCTCCAAGCAAAAAATGGTCAACAGCAACATTCAGACGGTTTCGTACTGCTCAATTGCTACATTAAAACGTTATGTTTCTTTTTCAGAACTGGAAAAACACAAGCGTGACAGCATTCGAACCTGTAATCTTCAGATCCGAAGTCCGACGCCTTATCCATTAGGCCACACGGTCACTGACGACCAACATTTACATGTATACGACTCATCTCGAAACGCTCACACCCCTGAGGATTTGTGTTTTCGTTCTACACAGCCGCTGCCCCTTGCTCTTTCCCACCCATTCGTTACATTCAACCTCTGACGTGACCGACCAAATATAGACTGAGAAACAAGACCACACACTTTGTGCATTCGGAATCGAAGGCAGGGCGTCCCTCGCCGCATTTGCTACGATTGCCATTTGCTACTTCTGCAGAAGCGGCGGCGGCGACGACGACGACGACGACGACGACGACGACGACGAATATCGCGAGAGGCTCTGAGATATGTGAGGAATACATCTATAAAATGTAATTCAGACTGCCTCGTCCCACCTTATGCTGTACCGCTTTGGCAAATGCTTTATCTGCGCCATTCGCCTTAATCGCATCTGAGAGTAATTCTTAAAAAAACGCCTGTCGCTAATTGTTCGTCATCACAGGTACTGTTTGCTATACGGCCACGACGCGCAACTGATTTCCAAAATTCATCTTTCTCCTGTGAGAATGGAACTTACGACCCCTGGTTTAATAGACCAGTGCTCTACCACTGAGCTAAAGAGGCGCGGCCTAGCGGTACTCTTGGGTACTTCGTCCTTACGGTCGTCTACATCATCAGACTTTAGCTGACAACACTTCATATTACCGGCTAATATTTGCACCTATGGCGACAAATTACTGCTTGGCTACACATCTGACACGTAACCGATGTGCTCTCCAAACAAAAACACTTGCATTTCAGAACATGTCTTTCACACATGTCTACAAAATCACCTTCACCTTCAAATACAGTTTCCTTGCCACTGACAGAGACGTAGGCAAAGTTTAAAGTTGCTATTTCCATTATATCTCGTTAATCAGAAAAACGGTAATTTACACCTGCAGCGGAACAAAATACTGTTCCGCCCAGCGTCTGGATCGAACCCACCACCCAGGGATTAACAGTCTGACGCTCTACCGACTGAGCTAGCCGGCTACCTCGGTGAATACCTGCCGGGTAGAATGTCACACAGTACTCGTTTGGGTTGGGTGGTCCCATACAGAATCTCTCCATGATGCCTAATGTTTTCCTAACGTCACACTCGTCACGTACTTCACTTTTATGTCATAATCATTTCTGAGAGGTAAAGAAATTGCATGACAACATGCGGAGCTGGTGGCGTCAAAATTAACACACATACTTTATGTGACTCAAAAGCCGAACGAGTTACTTTCCGACGTTGTTTTAGATGTGCAAGTGATAGTCAAAACTCGCTGTGTCGGCACTCTGCCGACCATTTCGCTAGTTAACACCGGTCTTGTTGTGTGTGTTTCAAGCTCAAGAGCATCTCCAAGCAAAAAATGGTCAACAGCAACATTCAGACGGTTTCGTACTGCTCAATTGCTACATTAAAACGTTATGTTTCTTTTTCAGAACTGGAAAACACAAGCGTGACAGCATTCGAACCTGTAATCTTCAGATCCGAAGTCCGACGCCTTATCCATTAGGCCACACGGTCACTGACGACCAACATTTACATGTATACGACTCATCTCGAAACGCTCACACCCCTGAGGATTTGTGTTTTCGTTCTACACAGCCGCTGCCCCTTGCTCTTTCCCACCCATTCGTTACATTCAACCTCTGACGTGACCGACCAAATATAGACTGAGAAACAAGACCACACACTTTGTGCATTCGGAATCGAAGGCAGGGCGTCCCTCGCCGCATTTGCTACGATTGCCATTTGCTACTTCTGCAGAAGCGGCGGCGGCGACGACGACGACGACGACGACGACGACGACGACGACGACGACGACGACGAATATCGCGAGAGGCTCTGAGATATGTGAGGAATACATCTATAAAATGTAATTCAGACTGCCTCGTCCCACCTTATGCTGTACCGCTTTGGCAAATGCTTTATCTGCGCCATTCGCCTTAATCGCATCTGAGAGTAATTCTTAAAAAAACGCCTGTCGCTAATTGTTCGTCATCACAGGTACTGTTTGCTATACGGCCACGACGCGCAACTGATTTCCAAAATTCATCTTTCTCCTGTGAGAATGGAACTTACGACCCCTGGTTTAATAGACCAGTGCTCTACCACTGAGCTAAAGAGGCGCGGCCTAGCGGTACTCTTGGGTACTTCGTCCTTACGGTCGTCTACATCATCAGACTTTAGCTGACAACACTTCATATTACCGGCTAATATTTGCACCTATGGCGACAAATTACTGCTTGGCTACACATCTGACACGTAACCGATGTGCTCTCCAAACAAAAACACTTGCATTTCAGAACATGTCTTTCACACATGTCTACAAAATCACCTTCACCTTCAAATACAGTTTCCTTGCCACTGACAGAGACGTAGGCAAAGTTTAAAGTTGCTATTTCCATTATATCTCGTTAATCAGAAAAACGGTAATTTACACCTGCAGCGGAACAAAATACTGTTCCGCCCAGCGTCTGGATCGAACCCACCACCCAGGGATTAAGAGTCTGACGCTCTACCGACTGAGCTAGCCGGCTACCTCGGTGAATACCTGCCGGGTAGAATGTCACACAGTACTCGTTTGGGTTGGGTGGTCCCATACAGAATCTCTCCATGATGCCTAATGTTTTCCTAACGTCACACTCGTCACGTACTTCACTTTTATGTCATAATCATTTCTGAGAGGTAAAGAAATTGCATGACAACATGCGGAGCTGGTGGCGTCAAAATTAACACACATACTTTATGTGACTCAAAAGCCGAACGAGTTACTTTCCGACGTTGTTTTAGATGTGCAAGTGATAGTCAAAACTCGCTGTGTCGGCACTCTGCCGACCATTTCGCTAGTTAACACCGGTCTTGTTGTGTGTGTTTCAAGCTCAAGAGCATCTCCAAGCAAAAAATGGTCAACAGCAACATTCAGACGGTTTCGTACTGCTCAATTGCTACATTAAAACGTTATGTTTCTTTTTCAGAACTGGAAAACACAAGCGTGACAGCATTCGAACCTGTAATCTTCAGATCCGAAGTCCGATGCCTTATCCATTAGGCCACACGGTCACTGACGACCAACATTTACATGTATACGACTCATCTCGAAACGCTCACACCCCTGAGGATTTGTGTTTTCGTTCTACACAGCCGCTGCCCCTTGCTCTTTCCCACCCATTCGTTACATTCAACCTCTGACGTGACCGACCAAATATAGACTGAGAAACAAGACCACACACTTTGTGCATTCGGAATCGAAGGCAGGGCGTCCCTCGCCGCATTTGCTACGATTGCCATTTGCTACTTCTGCAGAAGCGGCGGCGGCGACGACGACGACGACGACGACGACGAATATCGCGAGAGGCTCTGAGATATGTGAGGAATACATCTATAAAATGTAATTCAGACTGCCTCGTCCCACCTTATGCTGTACCGCTTTGGCAAATGCTTTATCTGCGCCATTCGCCTTAATCGCATCTGAGAGTAATTCTTAAAAAAACGCCTGTCGCTAATTGTTCGTCATCACAGGTACTGTTTGCTATACGGCCACGACGCGCAACTGATTTCCAAAATTCATCTCTCTCCTGTGAGAATGGAACTTACGACCCCTGGTTTAATAGACCAATGCTCTAACACTGAGCTAAAGAGGCGCGGCCTAGCGGTACTCTTGGGTACTTCGTCCTTACGGTCGTCTACATCATCAGACTTTAGCTGACAACACTTCATATTACCGGCTAATATTTGCACCTATGGCGACAAATTACTGCTTGGCTACACATCTGACACGTAACAGATGTGCTCTCCAAACAAAAACACTTGCATTTCAGAACATGTCTTTCACACATGTCTACAAAATCACCTTCTCCTTCAAATACAGTTTCCTTGCCACTGACAGAGACGTAGGCAAAGTTTAAAGTTGCTATTTCCATTAAATCTCGTTAATCAGAAAAACGGTAATTTACACCTGCAGCGGAACAAAATACTGTTCCGCCCAGCGTCTGGATCGAACCCACGACCCTGGGATTAGGAGTCTGACGCTCTACCGACTGAGCTAGCCGGCTACCTCGGTGAATACCTGCCGGGTAGAACGTCACACAGTACTCGTTTGGGTTGGGTGGTCCCATACAGAATCTCTCCATGATGCCTAATGTTTTCCTAACGTCACACTCGTCACGTACTTCACTTTTATGTCATAATCATTTCTGAGAGGTAAAGAAATTGCATGACAACATGCAGAGCTAGTGGCGTCAAAATTAACACACATACTTTATGTGACTCAAAAGCCGAACGAGTTACTTTCCGACGTTGTTTTAGATGTGCAAGTGATAGTCAAAACTCGCTGTGTCGGCACTCTGCCGACCATTTCGCTAGTTAACACCGGTCTTGTTGTGTGTGTTTCAAGCTCAAGAGCATCTCCAAGCAAAAAATGGTCAACAGCAACATTCAGACGGTTTCGTACTGCTCAATTGCTACATTAAAACGTTATGTTTCTTTTTCAGAACTGGAAAAACACAAGCGTGACAGCATTCGAACCTGTAATCTTCAGATCCGAAGTCCGACGCCTTATCCATTAGGCCACACGGTCACTGACGACCAACATTTACATGTATACGACTCATCTCGAAACGCTCACACCCCTGAGGATTTGTGTTTTCGTTCTACACAGCCGCTGCCCCTTGCTCTTTCCCACCCATTCGTTACATTTAACCTCTGACGTGACCGACCAAATATAGACTGAGAAACAAGACCACACACTTTGTGCATTCGGAATCGAAGGCAGGGCGTCCCTCGCCGCATTTGCTACGATTGCCATTTGCTACTTCTGCAGAAGCGGCGGCGGCGACGACGACGACGACGACGACGACGACGAATATCGCGAGAGGCTCTGAGATATGTGAGGAATACATCTATAAAATGTAATTCAGACTGCCTCGTCCCACCTTATGCTGTACCGCTTTGGCAAATGCTTTATCTGCGCCATTCGCCTTAATCGCATCTGAGAGTAATTCTTAAAAAAACGCCTGTCGCTAATTGTTCGTCATCACAGGTACTGTTTGCTATACGGCCACGACGCGCAACTGATTTCCAAAATTCATCTTTCTCCTGTGAGAATGGAACTTACGACCCCTGGTTTAATAGACCAGTGCTCTACCACTGAGCTAAAGAGGCGCGGCCTAGCGGTACTCTTGGGTACTTCGTCCTTACGGTCGTCTACATCATCAGACTTTAGCTGACAACACTTCATATTACCGGCTAATATTTGCACCTATGGCGACAAATTACTGCTTGGCTACACATCTGACACGTAACCGATGTGCTCTCCAAACAAAAACACTTGCATTTCAGAACATGTCTTTCACACATGTCTACAAAATCACCTTCACCTTCAAATACAGTTTCCTTGCCACTGACAGAGACGTAGGCAAAGTTTAAAGTTGCTATTTCCATTAAATCTCGTTAATCAGAAAAACGGTAATTTACACCTGCAGCGGAACAAAATACTGTTCCGCCCAGCGTCTGGATCGAACCCACGACCCTGGGATTAGGAGTCTGACGCTCTACCGACTGAGCTAGCCGGCTACCTCGGTGAATACCTGCCGGGTAGAACGTCACACAGTACTCGTTTGGGTTGGGTGGTCCCATACAGAATCTCTCCATGATGCCTAATGTTTTCCTAACGTCACACTCGTCACGTACTTCACTTTTATGTCATAATCATTTCTGAGAGGTAAAGAAATTGCATGACAACATGCAGAGCTAGTGGCGTCAAAATTAACACACATACTTTATGTGACTCAAAAGCCGAACGAGTTACTTTCCGACGTTGTTTTAGATGTGCAAGTGATAGTCAAAACTCGCTGTGTCGGCACTCTGCCGACCATTTCGCTAGTTAACACCGGTCTTGTTGTGTGTGTTTCAAGCTCAAGAGCATCTCCAAGCAAAAAATGGTCAACAGCAACATTCAGACGGTTTCGTACTGCTCAATTGCTACATTAAAACGTTATGTTTCTTTTTCAGAACTGGAAAAACACAAGCGTGACAGCATTCGAACCTGTAATCTTCAGATCCGAAGTCCGACGCCTTATCCATTAGGCCACACGGTCACTGACGACCAACATTTACATGTATACGACTCATCTCGAAACGCTCACACCCCTGAGGATTTGTGTTTTCGTTCTACACAGCCGCTGCCCCTTGCTCTTTCCCACCCATTCGTTACATTTAACCTCTGACGTGACCGACCAAATATAGACTGAGAAACAAGACCACACACTTTGTGCATTCGGAATCGAAGGCAGGGCGTCCCTCGCCGCATTTGCTACGATTGCCATTTGCTACTTCTGCAGAAGCGGCGGCGGCGACGACGACGACGACGACGACGACGACGACGACGAATATCGCGAGAGGCTCTGAGATATGTGAGGAATACATCTATAAAATGTAATTCAGACTGCCTCGTCCCACCTTATGCTGTACCGCTTTGGCAAATGCTTTATCTGCGCCATTCGCCTTAATCGCATCTGAGAGTAATTCTTAAAAAAACGCCTGTCGCTAATTGTTCGTCATCACAGGTACTGTTTGCTATACGGCCACGACGCGCAACTGATTTCCAAAATTCATCTTTCTCCTGTGAGAATGGAACTTACGACCCCTGGTTTAATAGACCAGTGCTCTACCACTGAGCTAAAGAGGCGCGGCCTAGCGGTACTCTTGGGTACTTCGTCCTTACGGTCGTCTACATCATCAGACTTTAGCTGACAACACTTCATATTACCGGCTAATATTTGCACCTATGGCGACAAATTACTGCTTGGCTACACATCTGACACGTAACCGATGTGCTCTCCAAACAAAAACACTTGCATTTCAGAACATGTCTTTCACACATGTCTACAAAATCACCTTCACCTTCAAATACAGTTTCCTTGCCACTGACAGAGACGTAGGCAAAGTTTAAAGTTGCTATTTCCATTATATCTCGTTAATCAGAAAAACGGTAATTTACACCTGCAGCGGAACAAAATACTGTTCCGCCCAGCGTCTGGATCGAACCCACCACCCAGGGATTAAGAGTCTGACGCTCTACCGACTGAGCTAGCCGGCTACCTCGGTGAATACCTGCCGGGTAGAATGTCACACAGTACTCGTTTGGGTTGGGTGGTCCCATACAGAATCTCTCCATGATGCCTAATGTTTTCCTAACGTCACACTCGTCACGTACTTCACTTTTATGTCATAATCATTTCTGAGAGGTAAAGAAATTGCATGACAACATGCGGAGCTGGTGGCGTCAAAATTAACACACATACTTTATGTGACTCAAAAGCCGAACGAGTTACTTTCCGACGTTGTTTTAGATGTGCAAGTGATAGTCAAAACTCGCTGTGTCGGCACTCTGCCGACCATTTCGCTAGTTAACACCGGTCTTGTTGTGTGTGTTTCAAGCTCAAGAGCATCTCCAAGCAAAAAATGGTCAACAGCAACATTCAGACGGTTTCGTACTGCTCAATTGCTACATTAAAACGTTATGTTTCTTTTTCAGAACTGGAAAACACAAGCGTGACAGCATTCGAACCTGTAATCTTCAGATCCGAAGTCCGACGCCTTATCCATTAGGCCACACGGTCACTGACGACCAACATTTACATGTATACGACTCATCTCGAAACGCTCACACCCCTGAGGATTTGTGTTTTCGTTCTACACAGCCGCTGCCCCTTGCTCTTTCCCACCCATTCGTTACATTCAACCTCTGACGTGACCGACCAAATATAGACTGAGAAACAAGACCACACACTTTGTGCATTCGGAATCGAAGGCAGGGCGTCCCTCGCCGCATTTGCTACGATTGCCATTTGCTACTTCTGCAGAAGCGGCGGCGGCGACGACGACGACGACGACGACGACGAATATCGCGAGAGGCTCTGAGATATGTGAGGAATACATCTATAAAATGTAATTCAGACTGCCTCGTCCCACCTTATGCTGTACCGCTTTGGCAAATGCTTTATCTGCGCCATTCGCCTTAATCGCATCTGAGAGTAATTCTTAAAAAAACGCCTGTCGCTTATTGTTCGTCATCACAGGTACTGTTTGCTATACGGCCACGACGCGCAACTGATTTCCAAAATTCATTTTTCTCCTGTGAGAATGGAACTTACGACCCCTGGTTTAATAGACCAATGCTCTAACACTGAGCTAAAGAGGCGCGGCCTAGCGGTACTCTTGGGTACTTCGTCCTTACGGTCGTCTACATCATCAGACTTTAGCTGACAACACTTCATATTACCGGCTAATATTTGCACCTATGGCGACAAATTACTGCTTGGCTACACATCTGACACGTAACCGATGTGCTCTCCAAACAAAAACACTTGCATTTCAGAACATGTCTTTCACACATGTCTACAAAATCACCTTCACCTTCAAATACAGTTTCCTTGCCACTGACAGAGACGTAGGCAAAGTTTAAAGTTGCTATTTCCATTAAATCTCGTTAATCAGAAAAACGGTAATTTACACCTGCAGCGGAACAAAATACTGTTCCGCCCAGCGTCTGGATCGAACCCACGACCCTGGGATTAGGAGTCTGACGCTCTACCGACTGAGCTAGCCGGCTACCTCGGTGAATACCTGCCGGGTAGAACGTCACACAGTACTCGTTTGGGTTGGGTGGTCCCATACAGAATCTCTCCATGATGCCTAATGTTTTCCTAACGTCACACTCGTCACGTACTTCACTTTTATGTCATAATCATTTCTGAGAGGTAAAGAAATTGCATGACAACATGCAGAGCTAGTGGCGTCAAAATTAACACACATACTTTATGTGACTCAAAAGCCGAACGAGTTACTTTCCGACGTTGTTTTAGATGTGCAAGTGATAGTCAAAACTCGCTGTGTCGGCACTCTGCCGACCATTTCGCTAGTTAACACCGGTCTTGTTGTGTGTGTTTCAAGCTCAAGAGCATCTCCAAGCAAAAAATGGTCAACAGCAACATTCAGACGGTTTCGTACTGCTCAATTGCTACATTAAAACGTTATGTTTCTTTTTCAGAACTGGAAAAACACAAGCGTGACAGCATTCGAACCTGTAATCTTCAGATCCGAAGTCCGACGCCTTATCCATTAGGCCACACGGTCACTGACGACCAACATTTACATGTATACGACTCATCTCGAAACGCTCACACCCCTGAGGATTTGTGTTTTCGTTCTACACAGCCGCTGCCCCTTGCTCTTTCCCACCCATTCGTTACATTCAACCTCTGACGTGACCGACCAAATATAGACTGAGAAACAAGACCACACACTTTGTGCATTCGGAATCGAAGGCAGGGCGTCCCTCGCCGCATTTGCTACGATTGCCATTTGCTACTTCTGCAGAAGCGGCGGCGGCGACGACGACGACGACGACGACGAATATCGCGAGAGGCTCTGAGATATGTGAGGAATACATCTATAAAATGTAATTCAGACTGCCTCGTCCCACCTTATGCTGTACCGCTTTGGCAAATGCTTTATCTGCGCCATTCGCCTTAATCGCATCTGAGAGTAATTCTTAAATAAACGCCTGTCGCTAATTGTTCGTCATCACAGGTACTGTTTGCTATACGGCCACGACGCGCAACTGATTTCCAAAATTCATCTTTCTCCTGTGGGAATGGAACTTACGACCCCTGGTTTAGTAGACCAGTGCTCTACCACTGAGCTAAAGAGGCGCGGCCTAGCGGTACTCTTGGGTACTTCGTCCTTACGGTCGTCTACATCATCAGACTTCAGCTGACAACACTTCATATTACCGGCTAATATTTGCACCTATGGCGACAAATTACTGCTTGGCTACACATCTGACACGTAACCGATGTGCTCTCCAAACAAAAACACTTGCATTTCAGAACATGTCTTTCACACATGTCTACAAAATCACCTTCACCTTCAAATACAGTTTCCTTGCCACTGACAGAGACGTAGGCAAAGTTTAAAGTTGCTATTTCCATTATATCTCGTTAATCAGAAAAACGGTAATTTACACCAGCAGCGGAACAAAATACTGTTCCGCCCAGCGTCTGGATCGAACCCACGACGCAGGGATTAAGAGTCTGACGCTCTACCGACTGAGCTAGCCGGCTACCTCGGTGAATACCTGCCGGGTAGAACGTCACACAGTACTCGTTTGGGTTGGGTGGTCCCATACAGAATCTCTCCATGATGCCTAATGTTTTCCTAACGTCACACTCGTCACGTACTTCGCTTTTATGTCATAATCATTTCTGAGAGGTAAAGAAATTGCATGACAACATGCAGAGCTAGTGGCGTCAAAATTAACACACATACTTTATGTGACTCAAAAGCCGAACGAGTTACTTTCCGACGTTGTTTTAGATGTGCAAGTGATAGTCAAAACTCGCTGTGTCGGCACTCTGCCGACCATTTCGCTAGTTAACACCGGTCTTGTTGTGTGTGTTTCAAGCTCAAGAGCATCTCCAAGCAAAAAATGGTCAACAGCAACATTCAGACGGTTTCGTACTGCTCAATTGCTACATTAAAACGTTATGTTTCTTTTTCAGAACTGGAAAAACAGAAGTGTGACAGCATTCGAACCTGTAATCTTCAGATCCGAAGTCCGACGCCTTATCCATTAGGCCACACGGTCACTGACGACCAACATTTACATGTATACGACTCATCTCGAAACGCTCACACCCCTGAGGATTTGTGTTTTCGTTCTACACAGCCGCTGCCCCTTGCTCTTTCCCACCCATTCGTTACATTCAACCTCTGACGTGACCGACCAAATATAGACTGAGAAACAAGACCACACACTTTGTGCATTCGGAATCGAAGGCAGGGCGTCCCTCGCCGCATTTGCTACGATTGCCATTTGCTACTTCTGCAGAAGCGGCGGCGGCGACGACGACGACGACGACGACGACGAATATCGCGAGAGGCTCTGAGATATGTGAGGAATACATCTATAAAATGTAATTCAGACTGCCTCGTCCCACCTTATGCTGTACCGCTTTGGCAAATGCTTTATCTGCGCCATTCGCCTTAATCGCATCTGAGAGTAATTCTTAAAAAAACGCCTGTCGCTAATTGTTCGTCATCACAGGTACTGTTTGCTATACGGCCACGACGCGCAACTGATTTCCAAAATTCATCTTTCTCCTGTGGGAATGGAACTTACGACCCCTGGTTTAATAGACCAGTGCTCTACCACTGAGCTAAAGAGGCGCGGCCTAGCAGTACTCTTGGGTACTTCGTCCTTACGGTCGTCTACATCATCAGACTTTAGCTGACAACACTTCATATTACCGGCTAATATTTGCACCTATGGCGACAAATTACTGCTTGGCTACACATCTGACACGTAACCGATGTGCTCTCCAAACAAAAACACTTGCATTTCAGAACATGTCTTTCACACATGTCTACAAAATCACCTTCACCTTCAAATACAGTTTCCTTGCCACTGACAGAGACGTAGGCAAAGTTTAAAGTTGCTATTTCCATTATATCTCGTTAATCAGAAAAACGGTAATTTACACCTGCAGCGGAACAAAATACTGTTCCGCCCAGCGTCTGGATCGAACCCACCACCCAGGGATTAAGAGTCTGACGCTCTACCGACTGAGCTAGCCGGCTACCTCGGTGAATACCTGCCGGGTAGAATGTCACACAGTACTCGTTTGGGTTGGGTCACGTCACACAGTACTCGTTTGGGTTGGGTGGCCCCATACAGAATCTCTCCATGATGCCTAATGTTTTCCTAACGTCACACTCGTCACGTACTTCACTCTTATGTCATAATCCTTTCTGAGAGGTAAAGAAATTGCATGACAACATGCAGAGCTAGTGGCGTCAAAATTAACGCACATACTTTATGTGACTCAAAAGCCGAACGAGTTACTTTCCGACGTTGTTTTAGATGTGCAAGTGATAGTCAAAACTCGCTGTGTCGGCACTCTGCCGACCATTTCGCTAGTTAACACCGGTCTTGTTGTGTGTGTTTCAAGCTCAAGAGCATCTCCAAGCAAAAAATGGTCAACAGCAACATTCAGACGGTTTCGTACTGCTCAATTGCTACATTAAAACGTTACGTTTCTTTTTCAGAACTGGAAAAACACAAGCGTGACAGCATTCGAACCTGTAATCTTCAGATCCGAAGTCCGACGCCTTATCCATTAGGCCACACGGTCACTGACGACCAACATTTACATGTATACGACTCATCTCGAAACGCTCACACCCCTGAGGATTTGTGTTTTCGTTCTACACAGCCGCTGCCCCTTGCTCTTTCCCACCCATTCGTTACATTCAACCTCTGACGAGACCGACCAAATATAGACTGTGAAACAAGACCACACACTTTGTGCATTCGGAATCGAAGGCAGGGCGTCCCTCGCCGCATTTGCTACGATTGCCATTTGCTACTTCAGCAGAAGCGGCGGCGGCGGCGACGACGACGACGACGACGACGAATATCGCGAGAGGCTCTGAGATATGTGAGAAATACATCTATAAAATGTAATTCAGACTGCCTCGTCCCACCTTATGCTGTACCGCTTTGGCAAATGCTTTATCTGCGCCATTTGCCTTAATCGCATCTGAGAGTAATTCTTAAAAAAACGCCTGTCGCTAATTGTTCGTCATCACAGGTACTGTTTGCTATACGGCCACGACGCGCAACTGATTTCCAAAATTCATCTTTCTCCTGTGAGGATGGAACTTACGACCCCTGGTTTATTAGACCATTGCTCTACCACTGAGCTAAAGAGGCGCGGCCTAGCGGTACTCTTGGGTACTTCGTCCTTACGGTCGTCTGCATCATCAGACTTTAGCTGACAACACTTCATATTACCGGATAATATTTGCAGCTATGGCGACAAATTACTGCTTGGCTACACATCTGACACGTAACCGATGTGCTCTCCAAACAACAACACTTGCATTTCAGAACATGTCTTTCACACATGTCTACAAAATCACCTTCACCTTCAAATACAGCTTCCTTGCGACTGACAGAGACGTAGGCAAAGTTTAAAGTTGCTATTTCCATTAAATCTCGTTAATCAGAAAAACGGTAATTTACACCTGCAGCGGAACAAAACTCCGTTCCGCCCAGCGTCTGGCTCGAACCCACGACCCTGGGATTAAGAGTCTGACGCTCTACCGACTGAGCTAGCCGGCTACCTCGGTGAATACCTGCCGGGTAGCACGTCACACAGTACTCGTTTGGGTTGGGTGGCCCCATACAGAATCTCTCCATGATGCCTAATGTTTTCCTAACGTCACACTCGTCACGTACTTCACTTTTATGTCATAATCATTTCTGAGAGGTAAAGAAATTGCATGACAACATGAAGAGCTAGTGGCGTCAAAATTAACGCACATACTTTATGTGACTCAAAAGCCGAACGAGTTACTTTCCGACGTTGTTTTAGATGTGCAAGTGATAGTCAAAACTCGCTGTGTCGGCACTCTGCCGACCATTTCGCTAGTTAACACCGGTCTTGTTGTGTGTGTTTCAAGCTCAAGAGCATCTCCAAGCAAAAAATGGTCAACAGCAACATTCAGACGGTTTCGTACTGCTCAATTGCTACATTAAAACGTTACGTTTCTTTTTCAGAACTGGAAAAACACAAGCGTGACAGCATTCGAACCTGTAATCTTCAGATCCGAAGTCCGACGCCTTATCCATTAGGCCACACGGTCACTGACGACCAACATTTACATGTATACGACTCATCTCGAAACGCTCACACCCCTGAGGATTTGTGTTTTCGTTCTACACAGCCGCTGCCCCTTGCTCTTTCCCACCCATTCGTTACATTCAACCTCTGACGAGACCGACCAAATATAGACTGTGAAACAAGACCACACACTTTGTGCATTCGGAATCGAAGGCAGGGCGTCCCTCGCCGCATTTGCTACGATTGCCATTTGCTACTTCAGCAGAAGCGGCGGCGGCGGCGACGACGACGACGACGACGACGACGACGACGACGACGACGACGACGACGAATATCGCGAGAGGCTCTGAGATATGTGAGAAATACATCTATAAAATGTAATTCAGACTGCCTCGTCCCACCTTATGCTGTACCGCTTTGGCAAATGCTTTATCTGCGCCATTTGCCTTAATCGCATCTGAGAGTAATTCTTAAAAAAACGCCTGTCGCTAATTGTTCGTCATCACAGGTACTGTTTGCTATACGGCCACGACGCGCAACTGATTTCCAAAATTCATCTTTCTCCTGTGAGGATGGAACTTACGACCCCTGGTTTATTAGACCATTGCTCTACCACTGAGCTAAAGAGGCGCGGCCTAGCGGTACTCTTGGGTACTTCGTCCTTACGGTCGTCTGCATCATCAGACTTTAGCTGACAACACTTCATATTACCGGCTAATATTTGCAGCTATGGCGACAAATTACTGCTTGGCTACACATCTGACACGTAACCGATGTGCTCTCCAAACAACAACACTTGCATTTCAGAACATGTCTTTCACACATGTCTACAAAAGCACCTTCACCTTCAAATACAGCTTCCTTGCGACTGACAGAGACGTAGGCAAAGTTTAAAGTTGCTATTTCCATTAAATCTCGTTAACCAGAAAAACGGTAATTTACACCTGCAGCGGAACAAAACTCCGTTCCGCCCAGCGTCTGGCTCGAACCCACGACCCTGGGAATAAGAGTCTGACGCTCTACCGACTGAGCTAGCCGGCTACCTCGGTGAATACCTGCCGGGTAGCACGTCACACAGTACTCGTTTGGGTTGGGTGGCCCCATACAGAATCTCTCCATGATGCCTAATGTTTTCCTAACGTCACACTCGTCACGTACTTCACTCTTATGTCATAATCCTTTCTGAGAGGTAAAGAAATTGCATGACAACATGCAGAGCTAGTGGCGTCAAAATTAACGCACATACTTTATGTGACTCAAAAGCCGAACGAGTTACTTTCCGACGTTGTTTTAGATGTGCAAGTGATAGTCAAAACTCGCTGTGTCGGCACTCTGCCGACAATTTCGCTAGTTAACACCGGTCTTGTTGTGTGTGTTTCAAGCTCAAGAGCATCTCCAAGCAAAAAATGGTCAACAGCAACATTCAGACGGTTTCGTACTGCTCAATTGCTACATTAAAACGTTATGTTTCTTTTTCAGAACTGGAAAAACACAAGCGTGACAGCATTCGAACCTGTAATCTTCAGATCCGAAGTCCGACGCCTTATCCATTAGGCCACACGGTCACTGACGACCAACATTTACATGTATACGACTCATCTCGAAACGCTCACACCCCTGAGGATTTGTGTTTTCGTTCTACACAGCCGCTGCCCCTTGCTCTTTCCCACCCATTCGTTACATTCAACCTCTGACGAGACCGACCAAATATAGACTGAGAAACAAGACCACACACTTTGTGCATTCGGAATCGAAGGCAGGGCGACCCTCGCCGCATTTGCTACGATTGCCATTTGCTACTTCTGCAGAAGCGGCGGCGGCGGCGACGACGACGACGACGACGACGACGACGACGACGACGACGAATATCGCGAGAGGCTCTGAGATATGTGAGAAATACATCTATAAAATGTAATTCAGACTGCCTCGTCCCACCTTATGCTGTACCGCTTTGGCAAATGCTTTATCTGCGCCATTCGCCTTAATCGCATCTGAGAGTGATTGTTAAAAAAACGCCTGTCGCTAATTGTTCGTCATCACAGGTACTGTTTGCTATACGGCCACGACGCGCAACTGATTTCCAAAATTCATCTTTCTCCTGTGAGGATGGAACTTACGACCCCTGGTTTATTAGACCAGTGCTCTACCACTGAGCTAAAGAGGCGCGGCCTAGCGGTACTCTTGGGTACTTCGTCCTTACGGTCGTCTGCATCATCAGACTTTAGCTGACAACACTTCATATTACCGGCTAATATTTGCAGCTATGGCGACAAATTACTGCTTGGCTACACATCTGACACGTAACCGATGTGCTCTCCAAACAACAACACTTGCATTTCAGAACATGTCTTTCACACATGTCTACAAAATCACCTTCACCTTCAAATACAGCTTCCTTGCGACTGACAGAGACGTAGGCAAAGTTTAAAGTTGCTATTTCCATTAAATCTCGTTAATCAGAAAAACGGTAATTTACACTTGCAGCGGAACAAAATTCCGTTCCGCCCAGCGTCTGGCTCGAACCCACGACCCTGGGATTAAGAGTCTGACGCTCTACCGACTGAGCTAGCCGGCTACCTCGGTGAATACCTGAAGGGGAGCACGTCACACAGTACTCGTTTGGGTTGGGTGGTCCCATACAGAATCTCTCCATGATGCCTAATGTTTTCCTAACGTCACACTCGTCACGTACTTCACTTTTATGTCATAATCATTTCTGAGAGGTAAAGAAATTGCATGACAACATGCAGAGCTAGTGGCGTCAAAATTAACGCACATACTTTATGTGACTCAAAAGCCGAACGAGTTACTTTCCGACGTTGTTTTAGATGTGCAAGTGATAGTCAAAACTCGCTGTGTCGGCACTCTGCCGACCATTTCGCTAGTTAACACCGGTCTTGTTGTGTGTGTTTCAAGCTCAAGAGCATCTCCAAGCAAAAAATGGTCAACAGCAACATTCAGACGGTTTCGTACTGCTCAATTGCTACATTAAAACGTTACGTTTCTTTTTCAGAACTGGAAAAACACAAGCGTGACAGCATTCGAGCCTGTAATCTTCAGATCCGAAGTCCGACGCCTTATCCATTAGGCCACACGGTCACTGACGACCAACATTTACATGTATACGACTCATCTCGAAACGCTCACACCCCTGAGGATTTGTGTTTTCGTTCTACACAGCCGCTGCCCCTTGCTCTTTCCCACCCATTCGTTACATTCAACCTCTGACGAGACCGACCAAATATAGACTGTGAAACAAGACCACACACTTTGTGCATTCGGAATCGAAGGCAGGGCGTCCCTCGCCGCATTTGCTACGATTGCCATTTGCTACTTCAGCAGAAGCGGCGGCGGCGGCGACGACGACGACGACGACGACGACGAATATCGCGAGAGGCTCTGAGATATGTGAGAAATACATCTATAAAATGTAATTCAGACTGCCTCGTCCCACCTTATGCTGTACCGCTTTGGCAAATGCTTTATCTGCGCCATTTGCCTTAATCGCATCTGAGAGTAATTCTTAAAAAAACGCCTGTCGCTAATTGTTCGTCATCACAGGTACTGTTTGCTATACGGCCACGACGCGCAACTGATTTCCAAAATTCATCTTTCTCCTGTGAGGATGGAACTTACGACCCCTGGTTTATTAGACCATTGCTCTACCACTGAGCTAAAGAGGCGCGGCCTAGCGGTACTCTTGGGTACTTCGTCCTTACGGTCGTCTGCATCATCAGACTTTAGCTGACAACACTTCATATTACCGGATAATATTTGCAGCTATGGCGACAAATTACTGCTTGGCTACACATCTGACACGTAACCGATGTGCTCTCCAAACAACAACACTTGCATTTCAGAACATGTCTTTCACACATGTCTACAAAATCACCTTCACCTTCAAATACAGCTTCCTTGCGACTGACAGAGACGTAGGCAAAGTTTAAAGTTGCTATTTCCATTAAATCTCGTTAATCAGAAAAACGGTAATTTACACCTGCAGCGGAACAAAACTCCGTTCCGCCCAGCGTCTGGCTCGAACCCACGACCCTGGGATTAAGAGTCTGACGCTCTACCGACTGAGCTAGCCGGCTACCTCGGTGAATACCTGCCGGGTAGCACGTCACACAGTACTCGTTTGGGTTGGGTGGCCCCATACAGAATCTCTCCATGATGCCTAATGTTTTCCTAACGTCACACTCGTCACGTACTTCACTTTTATGTCATAATCATTTCTGAGAGGTAAAGAAATTGCATGACAACATGAAGAGCTAGTGGCGTCAAAATTAACGCACATACTTTATGTGACTCAAAAGCCGAACGAGTTACTTTCCGACGTTGTTTTAGATGTGCAAGTGATAGTCAAAACTCGCTGTGTCGGCACTCTGCCGACCATTTCGCTAGTTAACACCGGTCTTGTTGTGTGTGTTTCAAGCTCAAGAGCATCTCCAAGCAAAAAATGGTCAACAGCAACATTCAGACGGTTTCGTACTGCTCAATTGCTACATTAAAACGTTACGTTTCTTTTTCAGAACTGGAAAAACACAAGCGTGACAGCATTCGAACCTGTAATCTTCAGATCCGAAGTCCGACGCCTTATCCATTAGGCCACACGGTCACTGACGACCAACATTTACATGTATACGACTCATCTCGAAACGCTCACACCCCTGAGGATTTGTGTTTTCGTTCTACACAGCCGCTGCCCCTTGCTCTTTCCCACCCATTCGTTACATTCAACCTCTGACGAGACCGACCAAATATAGACTGTGAAACAAGACCACACACTTTGTGCATTCGGAATCGAAGGCAGGGCGTCCCTCGCCGCATTTGCTACGATTGCCATTTGCTACTTCAGCAGAAGCGGCGGCGGCGGCGACGACGACGACGACGACGACGACGACGACGACGACGACGACGAATATCGCGAGAGGCTCTGAGATATGTGAGAAATACATCTATAAAATGTAATTCAGACTGCCTCGTCCCACCTTATGCTGTACCGCTTTGGCAAATGCTTTATCTGCGCCATTTGCCTTAATCGCATCTGAGAGTAATTCTTAAAAAAACGCCTGTCGCTAATTGTTCGTCATCACAGGTACTGTTTGCTATACGGCCACGACGCGCAACTGATTTCCAAAATTCATCTTTCTCCTGTGAGGATGGAACTTACGACCCCTGGTTTATTAGACCAGTGCTCTACCACTGAGCTAAAGAGGCGCGGCCTAGCGGTACTCTTGGGTACTTCGTCCTTACGGTCGTCTGCATCATCAGACTTTAGCTGACAACACTTCATATTACCGGCTAATATTTGCAGCTATGGCGACAAATTACTGCTTGGCTACACATCTGACACGTAACCGATGTGCTCTCCAAACAACAACACTTGCATTTCAGAACATGTCTTTCACACATGTCTACAAAAGCACCTTCACCTTCAAATACAGCTTCCTTGCGACTGACAGAGACGTAGGCAAAGTTTAAAGTTGCTATTTCCATTAAATCTCGTTAACCAGAAAAACGGTAATTTACACCTGCAGCGGAACAAAACTCCGTTCCGCCCAGCGTCTGGCTCGAACCCACGACCCTGGGAATAAGAGTCTGACGCTCTACCGACTGAGCTAGCCGGCTACCTCGGTGAATACCTGCCGGGTAGCACGTCACACAGTACTCGTTTGGGTTGGGTGGCCCCATACAGAATCTCTCCATGATGCCTAATGTTTTCCTAACGTCACACTCGTCACGTACTTCACTCTTATGTCATAATCCTTTCTGAGAGGTAAAGAAATTGCATGACAACATGCAGAGCTAGTGGCGTCAAAATTAACGCACATACTTTATGTGACTCAAAAGCCGAACGAGTTACTTTCCGACGTTGTTTTAGATGTGCAAGTGATAGTCAAAACTCGCTGTGTCGGCACTCTGCCGACAATTTCGCTAGTTAACACCGGTCTTGTTGTGTGTGTTTCAAGCTCAAGAGCATCTCCAAGCAAAAAATGGTCAACAGCAACATTCAGACGGTTTCGTACTGCTCAATTGCTACATTAAAACGTTATGTTTCTTTTTCAGAACTGGAAAAACACAAGCGTGACAGCATTCGAACCTGTAATCTTCAGATCCGAAGTCCGACGCCTTATCCATTAGGCCACACGGTCACTGACGACCAACATTTACATGTATACGACTCATCTCGAAACGCTCACACCCCTGAGGATTTGTGTTTTCGTTCTACACAGCCGCTGCCCCTTGCTCTTTCCCACCCATTCGTTACATTCAACCTCTGACGAGACCGACCAAATATAGACTGAGAAACAAGACCACACACTTTGTGCATTCGGAATCGAAGGCAGGGCGACCCTCGCCGCATTTGCTACGATTGCCATTTGCTACTTCTGCAGAAGCGGCGGCGGCGGCGACGACGACGACGACGACGACGACGACGACGACGAATATCGCGAGAGGCTCTGAGATATGTGAGAAATACATCTATAAAATGTAATTCAGACTGCCTCGTCCCACCTTATGCTGTACCGCTTTGGCAAATGCTTTATCTGCGCCATTCGCCTTAATCGCATCTGAGAGTGATTGTTAAAAAAACGCCTGTCGCTAATTGTTCGTCATCACAGGTACTGTTTGCTATACGGCCACGACGCGCAACTGATTTCCAAAATTCATCTTTCTCCTGTGAGGATGGAACTTACGACCCCTGGTTTATTAGACCAGTGCTCTACCACTGAGCTAAAGAGGCGCGGCCTAGCGGTACTCTTGGGTACTTCGTCCTTACGGTCGTCTGCATCATCAGACTTTAGCTGACAACACTTCATATTACCGGCTAATATTTGCAGCTATGGCGACAAATTACTGCTTGGCTACACATCTGACACGTAACCGATGTGCTCTCCAAACAACAACACTTGCATTTCAGAACATGTCTTTCACACATGTCTACAAAATCACCTTCACCTTCAAATACAGCTTCCTTGCGACTGACAGAGACGTAGGCAAAGTTTAAAGTTGCTATTTCCATTAAATCTCGTTAATCAGAAAAACGGTAATTTACACTTGCAGCGGAACAAAATTCCGTTCCGCCCAGCGTCTGGCTCGAACCCACGACCCTGGGATTAAGAGTCTGACGCTCTACCGACTGAGCTAGCCGGCTACCTCGGTGAATACCTGAAGGGGAGCACGTCACACAGTACTCGTTTGGGTTGGGTGGTCCCATACAGAATCTCTCCATGATGCCTAATGTTTTCCTAACGTCACACTCGTCACGTACTTCACTTTTATGTCATAATCATTTCTGAGAGGTAAAGAAATTGCATGACAACATGCAGAGCTAGTGGCGTCAAAATTAACGCACATACTTTATGTGACTCAAAAGCCGAACGAGTTACTTTCCGACGTTGTTTTAGATGTACAAGTGATAGTCAAAACTCGCTGTGTCGGCACTCTGCCGACCATTTCGCTAGTTAACACCGGTCTTGTTGTGTGTGTTTCAAGCTCAAGAGCATCTCCAAGCAAAAAATGGTCAACAGCAACATTCAGACGGTTTCGTACTGCTCAATTGCTACATTAAAACGTTACGTTTCTTTTTCAGAACTGGAAAAACACAAGCGTGACAGCATTCGAACCTGTAATCTTCAGATCCGAAGTCCGACGCCTTATCCATTAGGCCACACGGTCACTGACGACGAACATTTACATGTATACGACTCATCTCGAAACGCTCACACCCCTGAGGATTTGTGTTTTCGTTCTACACAGCCGCTGCCCCTTGCTCTTTCCCACCCATTCGTTACATTCAACCTCTGACGAGACCGACCAAATATAGACTGAGAAACAAGACCACACACTTTGTGCATTCGGAATCGAAGGCAGGGCGACCCTCGCCGCATTTGCTACGATTGCCATTTGCTACTTCTGCAGAAGCGGCGGCGGCGACGACGACGACGACGACGACGACGACGAATATCGCGAGAGGCTCTGAGATATGTGAGAAATACATCTATAAAATGTAATTCAGACTGCCTCGTCCCACCTTATGCTGTATCGCTTTGGCAAATGCTTTATCTGCGCCATTCGCCTTAATCGCATCTGAGAATGATTGTTAAAAAAACGCCTGTCGCTAATTGTTCGTCATCACAGGTACTGTTTGCTATACGGCCACGACGCGCAACTGATTTCCAAAATTCATCTTTCTCCTGTGAGGATGGAACTTACGACCCCTGGTTTATTAGACCAGTGCTCTACCACTGAGCTAAAGAGGCGCGGCCTAGCGGTACTCTTGGGTACTTCGTCCTTACGGTCGTCTGCATCATCAGACTTTAGCTGACAACACTTCATATTACCGGCTAATATTTGCAGCTATGGCGACAAATTACTGCTTGACTACACATCTGACACGTAACCGATGTGCTCTCCAAACAACAACACTTGCATTTCAGAACATGTCTTTCACACATGTCTACAAAATCACCTTCACCTTCAAATACAGCTTCCTTGCGACTGACAGAGACGTAGGCAAAGTTTAAAGTTGCTATTTCCATTAAATCTCGTTAATCAGAAAAACGGTAATTTACACATGCAGCGGAACAAAACTCCGTTCCGCCCAGCGTCTGGCTCGAACCCACGACCCTGGGATTAAGAGTCTGACGCTCTACCGACTGAGCTAGCCGGCTACCTCGGTGAATACCTGCCGGGTAGCACGTCACACAGTACTCGTTTGGGTTGGGTGGTCCCATACAGAATCTCTCCATGATGCCTAATGTTTTCCTAACGTCACACTCGTCACGTACTTCACTTTTATGATCTGTCTCGCGTGTGTGAGAGGTAAAGAAATTGCATGACAACATGAAGAGCTAGTGGCGTCAAAATTAACGCACATACTTTATGTGACTCAAAAGCCGAACGAGTTACTTTCCGACGTTGTTTTAGATGTGCAAGTGATAGTCAAAACTCGCTGTCGGCACTCTGCCGACCATTTCGCTAGTTAACACCGGTCTTGTTGTGTGTGTTTCAAGCTCAAGAGCATCTCCAAGCAAAAAATGGTCAACAGCAACATTCAGACGGTTTCGTACTGCTCAATTGCTACATTAAAACGTTATGTTTCTTTTTCAGAACTGGAAAAACACAAGCGTGACAGCATTCGAACCTGTAATCTTCAGATCCGAAGTCCGACGCCTTATCCATTAGGCCACACGGTCACTGACGACCAACATTTACATGTATACGACTCATCTCGAAACGCTCACACCCCTGAGGATTTGTGTTTTCGTTCTACACAGCCGCTGCCCCTTGCTCTTTCCCACCCATTCGTTACATTCAACCTCTGACGAGACCGACCAAATATAGACTGTGAAACAAGACCACACACTTTGTGCATTCGGAATCGAAGGCAGGGCGACCCTCGCCGCATTTGCTACGATTGCCATTTGCTACTTCTGCAGAAGCGGCGGCGGCGGCGACGACGACGACGACGACGACGACGACGACGACGACGAATATCGCGAGAGGCTCTGAGATATGTGAGAAATACATCTATAAAATGTAATTCAGACTGCCTCGTCCCACCTTATGCTGTATCGCTTTGGCAAATGCTTTATCTGCGCCATTCGCCTTAATCGCATCTGAGAGTGATTCTTAAAAAAACGCCTGTCGCTAATTGTTCGTCATCACAGGTACTGTTTGCTATACGGCCACGACGCGCAACTGATTTCCAAAATTCATCTTTCTCCTGTGAGGATGGAACTTACGACCCCTGGTTTATTAGACCATTGCTCTACCACTGAGCTAAAGAGGCGCGGCCTAGCGGTACTCTTGGGTACTTCGTCCTTACGGTCGTCTGCATCATCAGACTTTAGCTGACAACACTTCATATTACCGGCTAATATTTGCAGCTATGGCGACAAATTACTGCTTGGCTACACATCTGACACGTAACCGATGTGCTCTCCAAACAACAACACTTGCATTTCAGAACATGTCTTTCACACATGTCTACAAAAGCACCTTCACCTTCAAATACAGCTTCCTTGCGACTGACAGAGACGTAGGCAAAGTTTAAAGTTGCTATTTCCATTAAATCTCGTTAATCAGAAAAACGGTAATTTACACATGCAGCGGAACAAAACTCCGTTCCGCCCAGCGTCTGGCTCGAACCCACGACCCTGGGATTAAGAGTCTGACGCTCTACCGACTGAGCTAGCCGGCTACCTCGGTGAATACCTGCCGGGTAGCACGTCACACAGTACTCGTTTGGGTTGGGTGGTCCCATACAGAATCTCTCCATGATGCCTAATGTTTTCCTAACGTCACACTCGTCACGTACTTCACTTTTATGTCATAATCATTTCTGAGAGGTAAAGAAATTGCATGACAACATGAAGAGCTAGTGGCGTCAAAATTAACGCACATACTTTATGTGACTCAAAAGCCGAACGAGTTACTTTCCGACGTTGTTTTAGATGTGCAAGTGATAGTCAAAACTCGCTGTCGGCACTCTGCCGACCATTTCGCTAGTTAACACCGGTCTTGTTGTGTGTGTTTCAAGCTCAAGAGCATCTCCAAGCAAAAAATGGTCAACAGCAACATTCAGACGGTTTCGTACTGCTCAATTGCTACATTAAAACGTTATGTTTCTTTTTCAGAACTGGAAAAACACAAGCGTGACAGCATTCGAACCTGTAATCTTCAGATCCGAAGTCCGACGCCTTATCCATTAGGCCACACGGTCACTGACGACCAACATTTACATGTATACGACTCATCTCGAAACGCTCACACCCCTGAGGATTTGTGTTTTCGTTCTACACAGCCGCTGCCCCTTGCTCTTTCCCACCCATTCGTTACATTCAACCTCTGACGAGACCGACCAAATATAGACTGTGAAACAAGACCACACACTTTGTGCATTCGGAATCGAAGGCAGGGCGACCCTCGCCGCATTTGCTACGATTGCCATTTGCTACTTCTGCAGAAGCGGCGGCGGCGGCGACGACGACGACGACGACGACGACGACGACGACGACGACGAATATCGCGAGAGGCTCTGAGATATGTGAGAAATACATCTATAAAATGTAATTCAGACTGCCTCGTCCCACCTTATGCTGTATCGCTTTGGCAAATGCTTTATCTGCGCCATTCGCCTTAATCGCATCTGAGAGTGATTCTTAAAAAAACGCCTGTCGCTAATTGTTCGTCATCACAGGTACTGTTTGCTATACGGCCACGACGCGCAACTGATTTCCAAAATTCATCTTTCTCCTGTGAGGATGGAACTTACGACCCCTGGTTTATTAGACCATTGCTCTACCACTGAGCTAAAGAGGCGCGGCCTAGCGGTACTCTTGGGTACTTCGTCCTTACGGTCGTCTGCATCATCAGACTTTAGCTGACAACACTTCATATTACCGGCTAATATTTGCAGCTATGGCGACAAATTACTGCTTGGCTACACATCTGACACGTAACCGATGTGCTCTCCAAACAACAACACTTGCATTTCAGAACATGTCTTTCGCACATGTCTACAAAAGCACCTTCACCTTCAAATACAGCTTCCTTGCGACTGACAGAGACGTAGGCAAAGTTTAAAGTTGCTATTTCCATTAAATCTCGTTAATCAGAAAAACGGTAATTTACACCTGCAGCGGAACAAAACTCCGTTCCGCCCAGCGTCTGGCTAGAACCCACGACCCTGGGATTAAGAGTCTGACGCTCTACCGACTGAGCTAGCCGGCTACCTCGGTGAATACCTGCCGGGTAGCACGTCACACAGTACTCGTTTGGGTTGGGTGGCCCCATACAGAATCTCTCCATGATGCCTAATGTTTTCCTAACGTCACACTCGTCACGTACTTCACTTTTATGTCATAATCATTTCTGAGAGGTAAAGAAATTGCATGACAACATGAAGAGCTAGTGGCGTCAAAATTAACGCACATACTTTATGTGACTCAAAAGCCGAACGAGTTACTTTCCGACGTTGTTTTAGATGTGCAAGTGATAGTCAAAACTCGCTGTGTCGGCACTCTGCCGACCATTTCGCTAGTTAACACCGGTCTTGTTGTGTGTGTTTCAAGCTCAAGAGCATCTCCAAGCAAAAAATGGTCAACAGCAACATTCAGACGGTTTCGTACTGCTCAATTGCTACATTAAAACGTTACGTTTCTTTTTCAGAACTGGAAAAACACAAGCGTGACAGCATTCGAACCTGTAATCTTCAGATCCGAAGTCCGACGCCTTATCCATTAGGCCACACGGTCACTGACGACCAACATTTACATGTATACGACTCATCTCGAAACGCTCACACCCCTGAGGATTTGTGTTTTCGTTCTACACAGCCGCTGCCCCTTGCTCTTTCCCACCCATTCGTTACATTCAACCTCTGACGAGACCGACCAAATATAGACTGTGAAACAAGACCACACACTTTGTGCATTCGGAATCGAAGGCAGGGCGTCCCTCGCCGCATTTGCTACGATTGCCATTTGCTACTTCTGCAGAAGCGGCGGCGACGACGACGACGACGACGACGACGACGACGAATATCGCGAGAGGCTCTGAGATATGTGAGAAATACATCTATAAAATGTAATTCAGACTGCCTCGTCCCACCTTATGCTGTACCGCTTTGGCAAATGCTTTATCTGCGCCATTTGCCTTAATCGCATCTGAGAGTAATTCTTAAAAAAACGCCTGTCGCTAATTGTTCGTCATCACAGGTACTGTTTGCTATACGGCCACGACGCGCAACTGATTTCCAAAATTCATCTTTCTCCTGTGAGGATGGAACTTACGACCCCTGGTTTATTAGACCATTGCTCTACCACTGAGCTAAAGAGGCGCGGCCTAGCGGTACTCTTGGGTACTTCGTCCTTACGGTCGTCTGCATCATCAGACTTTAGCTGACAACACTTCATATTACCGGCTAATATTTGCAGCTATGGCGACAAATTACTGCTTGGCTACACATCTGACACGTAACCGATGTGCTCTCCAAACAACAACACTTGCATTTCAGAACATGTCTTTCACACATGTCTACAAAAGCACCTTCACCTTCAAATACAGCTTCCTTGCGACTGACAGAGACGTAGGCAAAGTTTAAAGTTGCTATTTCCATTAAATCTCGTTAATCAGAAAAACGGTAATTTACACATGCAGCGGAACAAAACTCCGTTCCGCCCAGCGTCTGGCTCGAACCCACGACCCTGGGATTAAGAGTCTGACGCTCTACCGACTGAGCTAGCCGGCTACCTCGGTGAATACCTGCCGGGTAGCACGTCACACAGTACTCGTTTGGGTTGGGTGGTCCCATACAGAATCTCTCCATGATGCCTAATGTTTTCCTAACGTCACACTCGTCACGTACTTCACTTTTATGTCATAATCATTTCTGAGAGGTAAAGAAATTGCATGACAACATGAAGAGCTAGTGGCGTCAAAATTAACGCACATACTTTATGTGACTCAAAAGCCGAACGAGTTACTTTCCGACGTTGTTTTAGATGTGCAAGTGATAGTCAAAACTCGCTGTCGGCACTCTGCCGACCATTTCGCTAGTTAACACCGGTCTTGTTGTGTGTGTTTCAAGCTCAAGAGCATCTCCAAGCAAAAAATGGTCAACAGCAACATTCAGACGGTTTCGTACTGCTCAATTGCTACATTAAAACGTTATGTTTCTTTTTCAGAACTGGAAAAACACAAGCGTGACAGCATTCGAACCTGTAATCTTCAGATCCGAAGTCCGACGCCTTATCCATTAGGCCACACGGTCACTGACGACCAACATTTACATGTATACGACTCATCTCGAAACGCTCACACCCCTGAGGATTTGTGTTTTCGTTCTACACAGCCGCTGCCCCTTGCTCTTTCCCACCCATTCGTTACATTCAACCTCTGACGAGACCGACCAAATATAGACTGTGAAACAAGACCACACACTTTGTGCATTCGGAATCGAAGGCAGGGCGACCCTCGCCGCATTTGCTACGATTGCCATTTGCTACTTCTGCAGAAGCGGCGGCGGCGGCGACGACGACGACGACGACGACGACGACGAATATCGCGAGAGGCTCTGAGATATGTGAGAAATACATCTATAAAATGTAATTCAGACTGCCTCGTCCCACCTTATGCTGTATCGCTTTGGCAAATGCTTTATCTGCGCCATTCGCCTTAATCGCATCTGAGAGTGATTCTTAAAAAAACGCCTGTCGCTAATTGTTCGTCATCACAGGTACTGTTTGCTATACGGCCACGACGCGCAACTGATTTCCAAAATTCATCTTTCTCCTGTGAGGATGGAACTTACGACCCCTGGTTTATTAGACCATTGCTCTACCACTGAGCTAAAGAGGCGCGGCCTAGCGGTACTCTTGGGTACTTCGTCCTTACGGTCGTCTGCATCATCAGACTTTAGCTGACAACACTTCATATTACCGGCTAATATTTGCAGCTATGGCGACAAATTACTGCTTGGCTACACATCTGACACGTAACCGATGTGCTCTCCAAACAACAACACTTGCATTTCAGAACATGTCTTTCGCACATGTCTACAAAAGCACCTTCACCTTCAAATACAGCTTCCTTGCGACTGACAGAGACGTAGGCAAAGTTTAAAGTTGCTATTTCCATTAAATCTCGTTAATCAGAAAAACGGTAATTTACACCTGCAGCGGAACAAAACTCCGTTCCGCCCAGCGTCTGGCTAGAACCCACGACCCTGGGATTAAGAGTCTGACGCTCTACCGACTGAGCTAGCCGGCTACCTCGGTGAATACCTGCCGGGTAGCACGTCACACAGTACTCGTTTGGGTTGGGTGGCCCCATACAGAATCTCTCCATGATGCCTAATGTTTTCCTAACGTCACACTCGTCACGTACTTCACTTTTATGTCATAATCATTTCTGAGAGGTAAAGAAATTGCATGACAACATGAAGAGCTAGTGGCGTCAAAATTAACGCACATACTTTATGTGACTCAAAAGCCGAACGAGTTACTTTCCGACGTTGTTTTAGATGTGCAAGTGATAGTCAAAAGTCGCTGTGTCGGCACTCTGCCGACCATTTCGCTAGTTAACACCGGTCTTGTTGTGTGTGTTTCAAGCTCAAGAGCATCTCCAAGCAAAAAATGGTCAACAGCAACATTCAGACGGTTTCGTACTGCTCAATTGCTACATTAAAACGTTACGTTTCTTTTTCAGAACTGGAAAAACACAAGCGTGACAGCATTCGAACCTGTAATCTTCAGATCCGAAGTCCGACGCCTTATCCATTAGGCCACACGGTCACTGACGACCAACATTTACATGTATACGACTCATCTCGAAACGCTCACACCCCTGAGGATTTGTGTTTTCGTTCTACACAGCCGCTGCCCCTTGCTCTTTCCCACCCATTCGTTACATTCAACCTCTGACGAGACCGACCAAATATAGACTGTGAAACAAGACCACACACTTTGTGCATTCGGAATCGAAGGCAGGGCGTCCCTCGCCGCATTTGCTACGATTGCCATTTGCTACTTCTGCAGAAGCGGCGGCGACGACGACGACGACGACGACGACGACGACGAATATCGCGAGAGGCTCTGAGATATGTGAGAAATACATCTATAAAATGTAATTCAGACTGCCTCGTCCCACCTTATGCTGTACCGCTTTGGCAAATGCTTTATCTGCGCCATTTGCCTTAATCGCATCTGAGAGTAATTCTTAAAAAAACGCCTGTCGCTAATTGTTCGTCATCACAGGTACTGTTTGCTATACGGCCACGACGCGCAACTGATTTCCAAAATTCATCTTTCTCCTGTGAGGATGGAACTTACGACCCCTGGTTTATTAGACCATTGCTCTACCACTGAGCTAAAGAGGCGCGGCCTAGCGGTACTCTTGGGTACTTCGTCCTTACGGTCGTCTGCATCATCAGACTTTAGCTGACAACACTTCATATTACCGGCTAATATTTGCAGCTATGGCGACAAATTACTGCTTGGCTACACATCTGACACGTAACCGATGTGCTCTCCAAACAACAACACTTGCATTTCAGAACATGTCTTTCACACATGTCTACAAAAGCACCTTCACCTTCAAATACAGCTTCCTTGCGACTGACAGAGACGTAGGCAAAGTTTAAAGTTGCTATTTCCATTAAATCTCGTTAATCAGAAAAACGGTAATTTACACCTGCAGCGGAACAAAACTCCGTTCCGCCCAGCGTCTGGCTAGAACACACGACCCTGGGATTAAGAGTCTGACGCTCTACCGACTGAGCTAGCCGGCTACCTCGGTGAATACCTGCCGGGTAGCACGTCACACAGTACTCGTTTGGGTTGGGTGGCCCCATACAGAATCTCTCCATGATGCCTAATGTTTTCCTAACGTCACACTCGTCACGTACTTCACTTTTATGTCATAATCATTTCTGAGAGGTAAAGAAATTGCATGACAACATGAAGAGCTAGTGGCGTCAAAATTAACGCACATACTTTATGTGACTCAAAAGCCGAACGAGTTACTTTCCGACGTTGTTTTAGATGTGCAAGTGATAGTCAAAACTCGCTGTGTCGGCACTCTGCCGACCATTTCGCTAGTTAACACCGGTCTTGTTGTGTGTGTTTCAAGCTCAAGAGCATCTCCAAGCAAAAAATGGTCAACAGCAACATTCAGACGGTTTCGTACTGCTCAATTGCTACATTAAAACGTTACGTTTCTTTTTCAGAACTGGAAAAACACAAGCGTGACAGCATTCGAACCTGTAATCTTCAGATCCGAAGTCCGACGCCTTATCCATTAGGCCACACGGTCACTGACGACCAACATTTACATGTATACGACTCATCTCGAAACGCTCACACCCCTGAGGATTTGTGTTTTCGTTCTACACAGCCGCTGCCCCTTGCTCTTTCCCACCCATTCGTTACATTCAACCTCTGACGAGACCGACCAAATATAGACTGTGAAACAAGACCACACACTTTGTGCATTCGGAATCGAAGGCAGGGCGTCCCTCGCCGCATTTGCTACGATGGCCATTTGCTACTTCTGCAGAAGCGGCGGCGGCGGCGACGACGACGACGACGACGACGACGACGACGAATATCGCGAGAGGCTCTGAGATATGTGAGAAATACATCTATAAAATGTAATTCAGACTGCCTCGTCCCACCTTATGCTGTACCGCTTTGGCAAATGCTTTATCTGCGCCATTTGCCTTAATCGCATCTGAGAGTAATTCTTAAAAAAACGCCTGTCGCTAATTGTTCGTCATCACAGGTACTGTTTGCTATACGGCCACGACGCGCAACTGATTTCCAAAATTCATCTTTCTCCTGTGAGGATGGAACTTACGACCCCTGGTTTATTAGACCATTGCTCTACCACTGAGCTAAAGAGGCGCGGCCTAGCGGTACTCTTGGGTACTTCGTCCTTACGGTCGTCTGCATCATCAGACTTTAGCTGACAACACTTCATATTACCGGCTAATATTTGCAGCTATGGCGACAAATTACTGCTTGGCTACACATCTGACACGTAACCGATGTGCTCTCCAAACAACAACACTTGCATTTCAGAACATGTCTTTCACACATGTCTACAAAATCACCTTCACCTTCAAATACAGCTTCCTTGCGACTGACAGAGACGTAGGCAAAGTTTAAAGTTGCTATTTCCATTAAATCTCGTTAATCAGAAAAACGGTAATTTACACCTGCAGCGGAACAAAACTCCGTTCCGCCCAGCGTCTGGCTCGAACCCACGACCCTGGGATTAAGAGTCTGACGCTCTACCGACTGAGCTAGCCGGCTACCTCGGTGAATACCTGCCGGGTAGCACGTCACACAGTACTCGTTTGGGTTGGGTGGCCCCATACAGAATCTCTCCATGATGCCTAATGTTTTCCTAACGTCACACTCGTCACGTACTTCACTTTTATGTCATAATCATTTCTGAGAGGTAAAGAAATTGCATGACAACATGCAGAGCTAGTGGCGTCAAAATTAACGCACATACTTTATGTGACTCAAAAGCCGAACGAGTTACTTTCCGACGTTGTTTTAGATGTGCAAGTGATAGTCAAAACTCGCTGTGTCGGCACTCTGCCGACCATTTCGCTAGTTAACACCGGTCTTGTTGTGTGTGTTTCAAGCTCAAGAGCATCTCCAAGCAAAAAATGGTCAACAGCAACATTCAGACGGTTTCGTACTGCTCAATTGCTACATTAAAACGTTACGTTTCTTTTTCAGAACTGGAAAAACACAAGCGTGACAGCATTCGAACCTGTAATCTTCAGATCCGAAGTCCGACGCCTTATCCATTAGGCCACACGGTCACTGACGACCAACATTTACATGTATACGACTCATCTCGAAACGCTCACACCCCTGAGGATTTGTGTTTTCGTTCTACACAGCCGCTGCCCCTTGCTCTTTCCCACCCATTCGTTACATTCAACCTCTGACGAGACCGACCAAATATAGACTGTGAAACAAGACCACACACTTTGTGCATTCGGAATCGAAGGCAGGGCGTCCCTCGCCGCATTTGCTACGATTGCCATTTGCTACTTCTGCAGAAGCGGCGGCGGCGACGACGACGACGACGACGACGACGACGACGACGACGACGACGAATATCGCGAGAGGCTCTGAGATATGTGAGAAATACATCTATAAAATGTAATTCAGACTGCCTCGTCCCACCTTATGCTGTACCGCTTTGGCAAATGCTTTATCTGCTCCATTCGCCTTAATCGCATCTGAGAGTGATTCTTAAAAAAACGCCTGTCGCTAATTGTTCGTCATCACAGGTTCTGTTTGCTATACGGCCACGACGCGCAACTGATTTCCAAAATTCATCTTTCTCCTGTGAGGATGGAACTTACGACCCCTGGTTTATTAGACCATTGCTCTACCACTGAGCTAAAGAGGCGCGGCCTAGCGGTACTCTTGGGTACTTCGTCCTTACGGTCGTCTGCATCATCAGACTTTAGCTGACAACACTTCATATTACCGGATAATATTTGCAGCTATGGCGACAAATTACTGCTTGGCTACACATCTGACACGTAACCGATGTGCTCTCCAAACAACAACACTTGCATTTCAGAACATGTCTTTCACACATGTCTACAAAATCACCTTCACCTTCAAATACAGCTTCCTTGCGACTGACAGAGACGTAGGCAAAGTTTAAAGTTGCTATTTCCATTAAATCTCGTTAATCAGAAAAACGGTAATTTACACCTGCAGCGGAACAAAACTCCGTTCCGCCCAGCGACTGGCTCGAACCCACGACCCTGGGATTAAGAGTCTGACGCTCTACCGACTGAGCTAGCCGGCTACCTCGGTGAATACCTGCCGGGTAGCACGTCACACAGTACTCGTTTGGGTTGGGTGGCCCCATACAGAATCTCTCCATGATGCCTAATGTTTTCCTAACGTCACACTCGTCACGTACTTCACTTTTATGTCATAATCCTTTCTGAGAGGTAAAGAAATTGCATGACAACATGCAGAGCTAGTGGCGTCAAAATTAACGCACATACTTTATGTGACTCAAAAGCCGAACGAGTTACTTTCCGACGTTGTTTTAGATGTGCAAGTGATAGTCAAAACTCGCTGTGTCGGCACTCTGCCGACCATTTCGCTAGTTAACACCGGTCTTGTTGTGTGTGTTTCAAGCTCAAGAGCATCTCCAAGCAAAAAATGGTTAACAGCAACATTCAGACGGTTTCGTACTGCTCAATTGCTACATTAAAACGTTATGTTTCTTTTTCAGAACTGGAAAAACACAAGCGTGACAGCACTCGAACCTGTAACCTTCAGATCCGAAGTCCGACGCCTTATCCATTAGGCCACACGGTCACTGACGACCAACATTTACATGTATACGACTCATCTCGAACCGCTCACACCCCTGAGGATTTGTGTTTTCGTTCTACACAGCCGCTGCCCCTTGCTCTTTCCCACCCATTCGTTACATTCAACCTCTGACGAGACCGACCAAATATAGACTGAGAAACAAGACCACACACTTTGTGCATTCGGAATCGAAGGCAGGGCGACCCTCGCCGCATTTGCTACGATTGCCATTTGCTACTTCTGCAGAAGCGGCGGCGGCGACGACGACGACGACGACGACGACGACGACGAATATCGCGAGAGGCTCTGAGATATGTGAGAAATACATCTATAAAATGTAATTCAGACTGCCTCGTCCCACCTTATGCTGTATCGCTTTGGCAAATGCTTTATCTGCGCCATTCGCCTTAATCGCATCTGAGAGTGATTGTTAAAAAAACGCCTGTCGCTAATTGTTCGTCATCACAGGTACTGTTTGCTATACGGCCACGACGCGCAACTGATTTCCAAAATTCATCTCTCTCCTGTGAGGATGGAACTTACGACCCCTGGTTTATTAGACCAGTGCTCTACCACTGAGCTAAAGAGGCGCGGCCTAGCGGTACTCTTGGGTACTTCGTCCTTACGGTCGTCTGCATCATCAGACTTTAGCTGACAACACTTCATATTACCGGCTAATATTTGCAGCTATGGCGACAAATTACTGCTTGGCTACACATCTGACACGTAACCGATGTGCTCTCCAAACAACAACACTTGCATTTCAGAACATGTCTTTCACACATGTCTACAAAATCACCTTCACCTTCAAATACAGCTTCCTTGCGACTGACAGAGACGTAGGCAAAGTTTAAAGTTGCTATTTCCATTAAATCTCGTTAATCAGAAAAACGGTAATTTACACTTGCAGCGGAACAAAATTCCGTTCCGCCCAGCGTCTGGCTCGAACCCACGACCCTGGGATTAAGAGTCTGACGCTCTACCGACTGAGCTAGCCGGCTACCTCGGTGAATACCTGCCGGGTTGCACGTCACACAGTACTCGTTTGGGTTGGGTGGTCCCATACAGAATCTCTCCATGATGCCTAATGTTTTCCTAACGTCACACTCGTCACGTACTTCACTTTTATGTCATAATCATTTCTGAGAGGTAAAGAAATTGCATGACAACATGCAGAGCTAGTGGCGTCAAAATTAACGCACATACTTTATGTGACTCAAAAGCCGAACGAGTTACTTTCCGACGTTGTTTTAGATGTGCAAGTGATAGTCAAAACTCGCTGTGTCGGCACTCTGCCGACTTTTTCGCTAGTTAACACCGGTCTTGTTGTGTGTGTTTCAAGCTCAAGAGCATCTCCAAGCAAAAAATGGTCAACAGCAACATTCAGACGGTTTCGTACTGCTCAATTGCTACATTAAAACGTTATGTTTCTTTTTCAGAACTGGAAAAACACAAGCGTGACGGCATTCGAACCTGTAATCTTCAGATCCGAAGTCCTACGCCTTATCCATTAGGCTACACGGTCACTGACGACCAACATTTACATGTATACGACTCATCTCGAAACGCTCACACCCCTGAGGATTTGCGTTTTCGTTCTACACAGCCGCTGCCCCTTGCTCTTTCCCACCCATTCGTTACATTCAACCTCTGACGTGACCGACCAAATATAGACTGAGAAACAAGACCACACACTTTGTGCATTCGGAATCGAAGGCAGGGCGTCCCTCGCCGCATTTGCTACGATTGCCATTTGCTACTTCTGCAGAAGCGGCGGCGGCGGCGACGACGACGACGACGACGACGACGAATATCGCGAGAGGCTCTGAGATATGTGAGAAATACATCTATAAAATGTAATTCAGACTGCCTCGTCCCACCTTATGCTGTATCGCTTTGGCAAATGCTTTATCTGCGCCATTCGCCTTAATCGCATCTGAGAGTGATTCTTAAAAAAACGCCTGTCGCTAATTGTTCGTCATCACAGGTACTGTTTGCTATACGGCCACGACGCGCAACTGATTTCCAAAATTCATCTTTCTCCTGTGAGGATGGAACTTACGACCCCTGGTTTATTAGACCAGTGCTCTACCACTGAGCTAAAGAGGCGCGGCCTAGCGGTACTCTTGGGTACTTCGTCCTTACGGTCGTCTGCATCATCAGACTTTAGCTGACAACACTTCATATTACCGGCTAATATTTGCAGCTATGGCGACAAATTACTGCTTGGCTACACATCTGACACGTAACCGATGTGCTCTCCAAACAACAACACTTGCATTTCAGAACATGTCTTTCACACATGTCTACAAAATCACCTTCACCTTCAAATACAGCTTCCTTGCGACTGACAGAGACGTAGGCAAAGTTTAAAGTTGCTATTTCCATTAAATCTCGTTAATCAGAAAAACGGTAATTTACACTTGCAGCGGAACAAAATTCCGTTCCGCCCAGCGTCTGGCTCGAACCCACGACCCTGGGATTAAGAGTCTGACGCTCTACCGACTGAGCTAGCCGGCTACCTCGGTGAATACCTGCCGGGTTGCACGTCACACAGTACTCGTTTGGGTTGGGTGGTCCCATACAGAATCTCTCCATGATGCCTAATGTTTTCCTAACGTCACACTCGTCACGTACTTCACTTTTATGTCATAATCATTTCTGAGAGGTAAAGAAATTGCATGACAACATGCAGAGCTAGTGGCGTCAAAATTAACGCACATACTTTATGTGACTCAAAAGCCGAACGAGTTACTTTCCGACGTTGTTTTAGATGTGCAAGTGATAGTCAAAACTCGCTGTGTCGGCACTCTGCCGACTTTTTCGCTAGTTAACACCGGTCTTGTTGTGTGTGTTTCAAGCTCAAGAGCATCTCCAAGCAAAAAATGGTCAACAGCAACATTCAGACGGTTTCGTACTGCTCAATTGCTACATTAAAACGTTATGTTTCTTTTTCAGAACTGGAAAAACAGAAGCGTGACGGCATTCGAACCTGTAATATTCAGATCCGAAGTCCTACGCCTTATCCATTTTTTTTTTTTTTTTTTTTTTTTTTTTTTTTTTTTTTTTTTTTTTTTTTTTTTGGGCCTCCCTTCTCCCCACACAGCCCATCCATTCGCTCTCCTTTTATGCCTTCTTCGGCGAGCTTCTATGCTATATCGACTGATTTTTTTTATTTTCAAATTTACTGTGACAGTTAGGGAAATGAAATGATGTGTGGCTTCTTCGCCATGTGAGGCTTCTCCTCCGTAGAACTGAAAATTGAAAAATTAAGGCTTCTTGGGAATTAATAAATTGTCACTCTTGCTTCATACTGAAAAAAATTAAACAAAAATAGAAAGATTGTAACTGAGGAACACGTGCAAGAAGCTTCCACTGCATTGTGTGCAACGAAACCACCTTCCGATATTACCGAGATCCTGGAAAATCATCATAGATGAAAGTAGTTGCTGGAGATATGGGGTTCATCTAGCAGTAAGTGTGAAGCCGCAGTGCCGTTTCGGGGTTCTGTCCGAGGCCTTCACGGCTACCGTAGCGGCCCTGGGGCACACGAAGTCCCCACCGTACTTCACCCTCAACAGCTATCCCCTACTTTGGCCTGTGACTACATTTTTCGTAGACGAGGGCTATTAAGATGTTTATCCAATCCCTTGTCTCTGAAACAGAATGTGTAACATGTTACCAAAAGTTTTTTTGTGGTCCCTGCGCGTACATATCTGATAATATTTTGCTCGTTCGTATAATTCGTATTCTAAAACACGGTCATTGCCGTGTTCAGATATAACGTAATGTACATAATTGCCAAACAACCACAACACAGCATTGGTTTTCTGGACAGGGAAGAAAACACCATCGGGGAAGAGTAATTTTTCAACATTGATCTCAGTACTAACAGTTCTGGTTATAAAGGCTACCCGCCGTTGGAGTCCCCTCCATATTTCGGCGTATCCGCCACAGAGAAAGCGGTGGATCAATGTGTCAACTGCGTCACATCGGGTGCACACAATCGTGTCACTAAGACCAATGGAGTGCAACTTTTCGTTAGTGGAAACTACGTTATTAACAACTCGGTACCAGGTTGCCTGAATGTCGGAAGACAGTTCACGATTACTAATATTTTTCCAAATTCTTTTCCAGTCTTTGTCGGGATATCTGCACTCCATTTTGTTGACATGTTCTTTCGTTGTTAAGAGTTCCATTAATTTCCTGCAATTCCTTGATTGTGGATTCGTGACAATACTGTCCATGTAGCTAATCTCTAAAAAGAACTGGCGAATATATTTCAATTTATAATTAATTCCGCCTATATTTATGGGTGGACGTAAATTTTCTGGCTGTAGGAGTCGATACAGCCTGGCTGTAATACTATGTGGATGTTTTTCTATAATTTGTAGGGTCCTCTTTATATATAACGCCGTAGTCTTCCGCCATATATCTGTTAAACCTAGGCCACCTTCAGCGGAAGGTAACGTAACTGTACCGACTGCTACTCTAAAAATATTCCCTGTCCATATAAATCGGCAAATGATACTCATTATACGTTTGGCAATGGGTTTCGAAACTGGCAATATTTGACCTATATATATAGCTTTTGATAAAATGGACCAATTAATTATTCTGATTCGTTGTTTAATGTTCAGATGTCTGGTCTGATTGAGTATTGTGGCTCCTCTGATTGTATCCAGTACTTTCTTCCAATTGTAGGTCATGGTCTGAAGCGGACATCGGTAAAAGGTGACACCCAGAGCGGTGTGACGATCGACGGAGCGTGCCCATTCCAAACGGACATCTTGAAGACCTTTAAGATTTAAAAACGAACTCTTCACCTCGTTAACCCTAGCGCCTGTAGCTTCACAAAAGATCTGAATATTCGTAGTTAATTTCTCTAAATCTTCGTTACTACGAATAACCACTCCAACGTCATCAGCATATGCATTGGTGACGTTGTTAACGCCAGATATCGTGATGCCCTCAAGATCGACATCGAGTCTCCTTAGTAAAGGCTCCAGTGCAACAACATACAGGAGCATTGACAAAGGACTTCCCTGCGGGACGCCGTTGCGAATTTCAATGGGTGGAGTGAAATGCCCATTTACAGACACTTGTGTTTGGATGCCTTCAACAATGTTAATTAAAACTTGCACAAAATGTTGACTAAAACCCACATAGGTCAACGTTCTGAACAAAAATAAGTGGTTGACCCTGTCAAAAGCCTTTGAGAAGTCGATAAAGGCAAGGCCTCCTGGTGAGGATGACGTTGCAAAAATTGCAGAGACATCCCTATATTCACAAACAGTTTTAAAAATATTCCGCCCCGAGAGACAGGTTTGGTGGTCACCTATGATCTTCTCCATTAGAGGTCTCAGTCTTTCCTTCAGTACACGTGCAATTATTTTATAATCCGAGTTCATCAAACATATTGGTCTCAATTGATTGAGATCTTTAACTGTCGCGTTCCTTCCTTTTGGTATTAGCACAGTTACGCTTTCTTTGAACTCGCGTGGAACAGTAACACCTTGCAACACTTCATTTATCACTTCTGTGAATTGATTACCGATGAGAGGCCAAAATTTACAATAAAACTCTACAGGCAGGCCATCAGGCCCTGGGGACTTACGGGTAGGCGAATATTTAAGTATATCAAACACCTCCTCACATGTGATCGCAGTGGTAAGGGACACATTGTCCTCGTCATTGATAACGTTGTCGATACCTGTAGTTCGTAGCAAATCGTTCGCACAGTCTAGGTTATACCGGGTATCAGTATATAACGTACGATAAAATCCATAAACTGCATTTAAAATGTCAGAGTGTTCCGTCAGCACCCGGTTATCGCCCACTCTAAGACAAGCAATAAACGCTCGTCTTCTATTTCTTTCATGTTCGAGTAAGTGGTACAGCGATGCGTTTTCGTCCTCCACCGTTGTCGGGACACGAGATTTAATTTTTAAACCCTCCAGCTGTTGTCGCTTGAGACTTATGAGGTGAGCCTTGATCTTCTTTATTTCAATGAAAACCTCATCAGTCATCTGCTGAGCTGATAGTTCCCTTAAGCATGTATAGTAAAATTCAACGGTATTGCGAGACCACATTGCTCGCTCCCTCCCGTAAGCTATTAGGGATGATCTCAATTTCTTTTTAGCACATGAGGTCCACCACGCAAGGCGAGAGCTGTATTTATGGCGCATACGTAGAGCAGCCTGCCATACCTCCGCTACTGTTCTTGATAGGGCACCCTCGAACAACATATGGGTATTCAGCTTCCATAAGGGGCGACCCCAATACGTTCCTTGCTTCTGAAACCGAATGCTGCATTTCACTGCGAGATGGTCCGAAAAGGTAGTGGGAATTACTTCGATACTACTGATTTTATTTTCCAGGTTTGCTGTGACGTATATTCTGTCTATTCTGCTTTGCGAGCGACTACTGATGTACGTAAATTTGACTAACGTGGGGTATTTGCTTTCCCACACGTCTGTCCACTTCATGTTTGTCACCAAAGCCGCCAGTTCCTTGGAGAAGTTAAAATTTGGTCGCTGATCCTTTTTGTGAAGTACACAATTAAAGTCACCACCGATTAAAGCTTCCGCCGGATTCCCCTTAAGTAAATAGACCATATCGTTCTTAAAAAAATTAGCCCTATCATCTCTAGCGTTGTTACCAGAGGGGACATATACATTTAAAACAGTAGTAGTAAAAATTTTACAACTGATGCCCCTCCCATTTTCTAACAGACAGATATCCTTCACATCAATACCATCTTTGACAAGGATCGCAGTCCCACATGTGGCTTCCGGTGCAATATTTAAAATCTCTTGAAAACCTGGGACATAAAAGTTGTGGACATTAAATTCCTGTAGGAGGGCTATATCAGTATCCGACTGGTAAAGGAAATCTTTTAAAGAAGCGACTTTCGTTTCACTGCGAATCCGATTTATATTGATCGTGGTCACATTATATGTCAGTTCCGTTGGCATAGGTGCAGGTAAAAGAAATTGGCTAATGAAGTATACCCCATGCAGAGTCACGTCTGTACCATTCCATTCTGTCTGTCAGAAAGAAAAATAGACATTAAAAAAAAAATTAAATGCCACTAGCATGTATCAGGTCCATCTCCATTCCGTGGTCGGTGCGATCTTCTTGGGCATCGGCCCAGTCAAGTCCTTTTTCTGAGACAGTTCGGTCTACATCCATAGTAGTGCCGGTCTGCAAACCTGCGACGCCAAGCGGTGCGCGAGGTTGTTGTTGAAGATCATCTGCATCGGCACGACTCATCTCCGCTTCAGTACACTCGTTAACTCGTGCTACTGGGCATTGTTCTCGTAGTCGTTCATTATCCCTTAATTGTTTTAACTTTTCCCGCAATGCAGGAGCTAAACTCTCTGCTGCTTTGTGTGCCAATCTCCTCTTCTTGCCTTTCTTCGAAGATCTCTTCGGCGATCTAGCAGGAGATGAAGTTTGCGACCTGTCAGGAGAAGTACCGGATGATACGTCTGACGTCGCCTGTTCCTTTTTTCGGACAAAAGTCCGCGTATCGCATTCCACAACGGCAGAAGGAGGCGCATCTTTTTCCATGGCTCCCACTGGTAGCAACCCAGTCTCCAATTCTACACTATCGCTCGTTGTGGTTTCCTTGACGCAAGTGTCTTCTGTGGGCGCCAACGTGAAACCAATGTCCAGATTGCTATCTTCGTTCATAGTTCCCGCAGAGTGGATGCCTGGAGCGTCCACTCCTCGGAAGCTAGTGGCAATATCCTCACGTTGGTGGGAATCCTGACGACGCAAGGAAACCTCCGTTGCGGGTATTTGGGGATCTTCGGCCGAGTCCGCGGAAGAACGAGCAACCACAGTGGGAGAGTTGGAAAAAGTTGGCGTCGGCATAGATTCGAGGGGCGCGGAGCTGATCGGCAGACCATCCGCAAATCTAGAGCTTGAAGCCGGAGTATCATCGACAACCGCCCGCGAGGCAGCAGGCTCCCCGCGCACAGGCGGCACCGACTCGCCTCGGCTGCGGAAGTCAGCAGCGGCAGCGTATGACAACTTCATACCAACAACAGGGCCGGAACTCGGCACCTCGTCACGCGGTAACTGCGGGACACGCCTCCGTGAACATTCTGCACGAATGTGTTCCGTGGAATTGCATAAAGCACAAGTCCGCGGTTGCCCATCATAGATAATCAAAGCACGATACCCACAAATATTAAGATAAGAGGGGACATGCTTCTGTAATTCAATCTTAATTTGCCTTACGCCATTCAAGACAGGAAACATATGAGCTTCAGACCACCTTTCTGCCACATTGGAAATAATTCTGCCATAAGGCCGAAGGGCAACATTAAGTTCTTCGGGCGGAATTTCAAAAGGGAGCTCAAACACTCTGATCGTACGAATCCCGTACCCAGCATGACTAACAGCAACGTCACTCACATTCCCATCAGAATGATTAAACTTCACGCTACCACCGCAACGATCCACAATGGAACTACATAATTCTGGACTTTTCATCTTCAGATACACAGCATTTGTCACAAACGAGAGATAAACTCCGACAACATCATCACCGTTAATCAATACTTTTTCGATAAAAAATGCTTTAATTTCAAATGCTTTAGGTCGAACGAAATTTCGATCGAAAGTAAACTTGATTGTGTCTTTCCTCAAATAATTCGACCTATTCATTCTAGAACTTCATGAATACAAGTGCAACACGAATAGCGGCTTAGCAGCACCACTAACCTCAAACGCAGCGACTCAGCCTGTGTTTACTACAGCCAGACGTCCAGCTCCGCCACACGTCCGTCCCGCTCGGCGGCTGAATCGCAACTATATCCATTAGGCTACACGGTCACTGACGACCAACATTTACATGTATACGACTCATCTCGAAACGCTCACACCCCTGAGGATTTGCGTTTTCGTTCTACACAGCCGCTGCCCCTTGCTCTTTCCCACCCATTCGTTACATTCAACCTCTGACGTGACCGACCAAATATAGACTGAGAAACAAGACCACACACTTTGTGCATTCGGAATCGAAGGCAGGGCGTCCCTCGCCGCATTTGCTACGATTGCCATTTGCTACTTCTGCAGAAGCGGCGGCGGCGGCGGCGGCGGCGGCGGCGACGACGACGACGACGACGAATCTCGCGAGAGGCTCTGAGATATGTGAGAAATACATCTATAAAATGTAATTCAGACTGCCTCGTCCCACCTTATGCTGTATCGCTTTGGCAAATGCTTTATCTGCGCCATTCGCCTTAATCGCATCTGAGAGTGATTGTTAAAAAAACGCCTGTCGCTAATTGTTCGTCATCACAGGTACTGTTTGCTATACGGCCACGACGCGCAACTGATTTCCAAAATTCATCTTTCTCCTGTGAGGATGGAACTTACGACCCCTGGTTTATTAGACCAGTGCTCTACCACTGAGCTAAAGACGCGCGGCCTAGCGGTACTCTTAGGTACTTCGTCCTTACGGTCGTCTGCATCATCAGACTTTAGCTGACAACACTTCATATTACCGGCTAATATTTGCAGCTATGGCGACAAATTACTGCTTGGCTACACATCTGACACGTAACCGATGTGCTCTCCAAACAACAACACTTGCATTTCAGAACATGTCTTTCACACATGTCTACAAAATCACCTTCACCTTCAAATACAGCTTCCTTGCGACTGACAGAGACGTAGGCAAAGTTTAAAGTTGCTATTTCCATTAAATCTCGTTAATCAGAAAAACGGTAATTTACACTTGCAGCGGAACAAAATTCCGTTCCGCCCAGCGTCTGGCTCGAACCCACGACCCTGGGATTAAGAGTCTGACGCTCTACCGACTGAGCTAGCCGGCTACCTCGGTGAATACCTGCCGGGTAGCACGTCACACAGTACTCGTTTGGGTTGGGTGGTCCCATACAGAATCTCTCCATGATGCCTAATGTTTTCCTAACGTCACACTCGTCACGTACTTCACTTTTATGTCATAATCATTTCTGAGAGGTAAAGAAATTGCATGACAACATGCAGAGCTAGTGGCGTCAAAATTAACGCACATACTTTATGTGACTCAAAAGCCGAACGAGTTACTTTCCGACGTTGTTTTAGATGTGCAAGTGATAGTCAAAACTCGCTGTGTCGGCACTCTGCCGACTTTTTCGCTAGTTAACACCGGTCTTGTTGTGTGTGTTTCAAGCTCAAGAGCATCTCCAAGCAAAAAATGGTCAACAGCAACATTCAGACGGTTTCGTACTGCTCAATTGCTACATTAAAACGTTATGTTTCTTTTTCAGAACTGGAAAAACAGAAGCGTGACAGCATTCGAACCTGTAATCTTCAGATCCGAAGTCCTACGCCTTATCCATTAGGCTACACGGTCACGGACGACCAACATTTACATGTATACGACTCATCTCGAAACGCTCACACCCCTGAGGATTTGCGTTTTCGTTCTACACAGCCGCTGCCCCTTGCTCTTTCCCACCCATTCGTTACATTCAACCTCTGACGTGACCGACCAAATATAGACTGAGAAACAAGACCACACACTTTGTGCATTCGGAATCGAAGGCAGGGCGTCCCTCGCCGCATTTGCTACGATTGCCATTTGCTACTTCTGCAGAAGCGGCGGCGGCGGCGACGACGACGACGACGACGACGAATATCGCGAGAGGCTCTGAGATATGTGAGAAATAGATCTATAAAATGTAATTCAGACTGCCTCGTCCCACCTTATGCTGTACCGCTTTGGCAAATGCTTTATCTGCGCCATTCGCCTTAATCGCATCTGAGAGTGATTATTAAAAAAACGCCTGTCGCTAATTGTTCGTCATCACAGGTACTGTTTGCTATACGGCCACGACGCGCAACTGATTTCCAAAATTCATCTTTCTCCTGTGAGGATGGAACTTACGACCCCTGGTTTATTAGACCAGTGCTCTACCACTGAGCTAAAGACGCGCGGCCTAGCGGTACTCTTGGGTACTTCGTCCTTACGGTCGTCTGCATCATCAGACTTTAGCTGACAACACTTCATATTACCGGCTAATATTTGCAGCTATGGCGACAAATTACTGCTTGGCTAAACATCTGACACGTAACCGATGTGCTCTCCAAACAACAACACTTGCATTTCAGAACATGTCTTTCACACATGTCTACAAAATCACCTTCACCTTCAAATACAGCTTCCTTGCGACTGACAGAGACGTAGGCAAAGTTTAAAGTTGCTATTTCCATTAAATCTCGTTAATCAGAAAAACGGTAATTTACACCTGCAGCGGAACAAAACTCCGTTCCGCCCAGCGTCTGGCTCGAACCCACGACCCTGGGATTAAGAGTCTGACGCTCTACCGACTGAGCTAGCCGGCTACCTCGGTGAATACCTGCCGGGTAGCACGTCACACAGTACTCGTTTGGGTTGGGTGGCCCCATACAGAATCTCTCCATGATGCCTAATGTTTTCCTAACGTCACACTCGTCACGTACTTCACTTTTATGTCATAATCCTTTCTGAGAGGTAAAGAAATTGCATGACAACATGCAGAGCTAGTGGCGTCAAAATTAACGCACATACTTTATGTGACTCAAAAGCCGAACGAGTTACTTTCCGACGTTGTTTTAGATGTGCAAGTGATAGTCAAAACTCGCTGTGTCGGCACTCTGCCGACCATTTCGCTAGTTAACACCGGTCTTGTTGTGTGTGTTTCAAGCTCAAGAGCATCTCCAAGCAAAAAATGGTCAACAGCAACATTCAGACGGTTTCGTACTGCTCAATTGCTACATTAAAACGTTATGTTTCTTTTTCAGAACTGGAAAAACAGAAGCGTGACAGCATTCGAACCTGTAATCTTCAGATCCGAAGTCCTACGCCTTATCCATTAGGCTACACGGTCCCGGACGACCAACATTTACATGTATACGACTCATCTCGAAACGCTCACACCCCTGAGGATTTGCGTTTTCGTTCTACACAGCCGCTGCCCCTTGCTCTTTCCCACCCATTCGTTGCATTCAACCTCTGACGTGACCGACCAAATATAGACTGAGAAACAAGACCACACACTTTGTGCATTCGGAATCGAAGGCAGGGCGTCCCTCGCCGCATTTGCTACGATTGCCATTTGCTACTTCTGCAGAAGCGGCGGCGGCGCGACGACGACGACGACGACGACGAATATCGCGAGAGGCTCTGAGATATGTGAGAAATAGATCTATAAAATGTAATTCAGACTGCCTCGTCCCACCTTATGCTGTACCGCTTTGGCAAATGCTTTATCTGCGCCATTCGCCTTAATCGCATCTGAGAGTGATTATTAAAAAAACGCCTGTCGCTAATTGTTCGTCATCACAGGTACTGTTTGCTATACGGCCACGACGCGCAACTGATTTCCAAAATTCATCTTTCTCCTGTGAGGATGGAACTTACGACCCCTGGTTTATTAGACCAGTGCTCTACCACTGAGCTAAAGACGCGCGGCCTAGCGGTTCTCTTGGGTACTTCGTCCTTACGGTCGTCTGCATCATCAGACTTTAGCTGACAACACTTCATATTACCGGCTAATATTTGCAGCTATGGCGACAAATTACTGCTTGGCTACACATCTGACACGTAACCGATGTGCTCTCCAAACAACAACACTTGCATTTCAGAACATGTCTTTCACACATGTCTACAAAATCACCTTCACCTTCAAATACAGCTTCCTTGCGACTGACAGAGACGTAGGCAAAGTTTAAAGTTGCTATTTCCATTAAATCTCGTTAATCAGAAAAACGGTAATTTACACCTGCAGCGGAACAAAACTCCGTTCCGCCCAGCGTCTGGCTCGAACCCACGACCCTGGGATTAAGAGTCTGACGCTCTACCGACTGAGCTAGCCGGCTACCTCGGTGAATACCTGCCGGGTAGCACGTCACACAGTACTCGTTTGGGTTGGGTGGCCCCATACAGAATCTCTCCATGATGCCTAATGTTTTCCTAACGTCACACTCGTCACGTACTTCACTTTTATGTCATAATCCTTTCTGAGAGGTAAAGAAATTGCATGACAACATGCAGAGCTAGTGGCGTCAAAATTAACGCACATACTTTATGTGACTCAAAAGCCGAACGAGTTACTTTCCGACGTTGTTTTAGATGTGCAAGTGATAGTCAAAACTCGCTGTGTCGGCACTCTGCCGACCATTTCGCTAGTTAACACCGGTCTTGTTGTGTGTGTTTCAAGCTCAAGAGCATCTCCAAGCAAAAAATGGTCAACAGCAACATTCAGACGGTTTCGTACAGCTCAATTGCTACATTAAAACGTTATGTTTCTTTTTCAGAACTGGAAAAACACAAGCGTGACAGCATTCGAACCTGTAATCTTCAGATCCGAAGTCCTACGCCTTATCCATTAGGCTACACGGTCACTGACGACCAACATTTACATGTATACGACTCATATCTAAACGCTCACACCCCTTAGGATTTGTGTTTTCGTTCTACACAGCCGCTGCCCCTTGCTCTTTCCCACCCATCCGTTACATTCAACCTCTGACGAGACCGACCAAATATAGACTGAGAAACAAGACCACACACTTTGTGCATTCGGAATCGAAGGCAGGGCGACCCTCGCCGCATTTGCTACGATTGCCATTTGCTACTTCTGCAGAAGCGGCGGCGGCGGCGACGACGACGACGACGACGACGACGAATATCGCGAGAGGCTCTGAGATATGTGAGAAATACATCTATAAAATGTAATTCAGACTGCCTCGTCCCACCTTATGCTGTATCGCTTTGGCAAATGCTTTATCTGCGCCATTCGCCTTAATCGCATCTGTGAGTGATTCTTAAAAAAACGCCTGTCGCTAATTGTTCGTCATCACAGGTACTGTTTGCTATACGGCCACGACGCGCAACTGATTTCCAAAATTCATCTTTCTCCTGTGAGGATGGAACTTACGACCCCTGGTTTATTAGACCAGTGCTCTACCACTGAGCTAAAGAGGCGCGGCCTAGCGGTACTTTTGGGTACTTCGTCCTTACGGTCGTCTGCATCATCAGACTTTAGCTGACAACACTTCATATTACCGGCTAATATTTGCAGCTATGGCGACAAATTACTGCTTGGCTACACATCTGACACGTAACCGATGTGCTCTCCAAACAACAACACTTGCATTTCAGAACATGTCTTTCACACATGTCTACAAAATCACCTTCACCTTCAAATACAGCTTCCTTGCGACTGACAGAGACGTAGGCAAAGTTTAAAGTTGCTATTTCCATTAAATCTCGTTAATCAGAAAAACGGTAATTTACACCTGCAGCGGAACAAAACTCCGTTCCGCCCAGCGTCTGGCTCGAACCCACGACCCTGGGATTAAGAGTCTGACGCTCTACCGACTGAGCTAGCCGGCTACCTCGGTGAATACCTGCCGGGTAGCACGTCACACAGTACTCGTTTGGGTTGGGTGGCCCCATACAGAATCTCTCCATGATGCCTAATGTTTTCCTAACGTCACACTCGTCACGTACTTCACTTTTATGTCATAATCCTTTCTGAGAGGTAAAGAAATTGCATGACAACATGCAGAGCTAGTGGCGTCAAAATTAACGCACATACTTTATGTGACTCAAAAGCCGAACGAGTTACTTTCCGACGTTGTTTTAGATGTGCAAGTGATAGTCAAAACTCGCTGTGTCGGCACTCTGCCGACCATTTCGCTAGTTAACACCGGTCTTGTTGTGTGTGTTTCAAGCTCAAGAGCATCTCCAAGCAAAAAATGGTCAACAGCAACATTCAGACGGTTTCGTACTGCTCAATTGCTACATTAAAACGTTATGTTTCTTTTTCAGAACTGGAAAAACACAAGCGTGACAGCATTCGAACCTGTAATCTTCAGATCCGAAGTCCGACGCCTTATCCATTTAGCCACACGGTCACTGACGACCAACATTTACATGTATACGACTCATCTCAAAACGCTCACACCCCTGAGGATTTGTGTTTTCGTTCTACACAGCCGCTGCCCCTTGCTCTTTCCCACCCATTCGTTACATTCAACCTCTGACGAGACCGACCAAATATAGACTGAGAAACAAGACCAACCACTTTGTGCATTCGGAATCGAAGGCAGGGCGACCCTCGCCGCATTTGCTACGATTGCCATTTGCTACTTCGCCAGAAGCGGCGGCGGCGGCGACGACGACGACGACGACGACGACGAATATCGCGAGAGGCTCTGAGATATGTGAGAAATACATCTATAAAATGTAATTCAGACTGCCTCGTCCCACCTTATGCTGTATCGCTTTGGCAAATGCTTTATCTGCGCCATTCGCCTTAATCGCATCTGTGAGTGATTCTTAAAAAAACGCCTGTCGCTAATTGTTCGTCATCACAGGTACTGTTTGCTATACGGCCACGACGCGCAACTGATTTCCAAAATTCATCTTTCTCCTGTGAGGATGGAACTTACGACCCCTGGTTTATTAGACCAGTGCTCTACCACTGAGCTAAAGAGGCGCGGCCTAGCGGTACTCTTGGGTACTTCGTCCTTACGGTCGTCTGCATCATCAGACTTTAGCTGACAACACTTCATATTACCGGCTAATATTTGCAGCTATGGCGACAAATTACTGCTTGGCTACACATCTGACACGTAACCGATGTGCTCTCCAAACAACAACACTTGCATTTCAGAACATGTCTTTCACACATGTCTACAAAATCACCTTCACCTTCAAATACAGCTTCCTTGCGACTGACAGAGACGTAGGCAAAGTTTAAAGTTGCTATTTCCATTAAATCTCGTTAATCAGAAAAACGGTAATTTACACTTGCAGCGGAACAACATTCCGTTCCGCCCAGCGTCTGGCTCGAACCCACGACCCTGGGATTAAGAGTCTGACGCTCTACCGACTGAGCTAGCCGGCTACCTCGGTGAATACCTGCCGGGTAGCACGTCACACAGTACTCGTTTGGGTTAGGTGGTCCCATACAGAATCTCTCCATGATGCCTAATGTTTTCCTAACGTCACACTCGTCACGTACTTCACTTTTATGTCATAATCATTTCTGAGAGGTAAAGAAATTGCATGACAACATGCAGAGCTAGTGGCGTCAAAATTAACGCACATACTTTATGTGACTCAAAAGCCGAACGAGTTACTTTCCGACGTTGTTTTAGATGTGCAAGTGATAGTCAAAACTCGCTGTGTCGGCACTCTGCCGACCATTTCGCTAGTTAACACCGGTCTTGTTGTGTGTGTTTCAAGCTCAAGAGCATCTCCAAGCAAAAAATGGTCAACAGCAACATTCAGACGGTTTCGTACTGCTCAATTGCTACATTAAAACGTTATGTTTCTTTTTCAGAACTGGAAAAACACAAGCGTGACAGCATTCGAACCTGTAATCTTCAGATCCGAAGTCCTACGCCTTATCCATTAGGCTACACGGTCACTGACGACCAACATTTACATGTATACGACTCATCTCGAAACGCTCACACCCCTGAGGATTTGCGTTTTCGTTCTACACAGCCGCTGCCCCTTGCTCTTTCCCACCCATTCGTTACATTCAACCTCTGACGTGACCGACCAAATATAGACTGAGAAACAAGACCACACACTTTGTGCATTCGGAATCGAAGGCAGGGCGTCCCTCGCCGCATTTGCTACGATTGCCATTTGCTACTTCTGCAGAAGCGGCGGCGGCGGCGACGGCGACGACGACGACGACGACGAATATCGCGAGAGGCTCTGAGATATGTGAGAAATAGATCTATAAAATGTAATTCAGGCTGCCTCGTCCCACCTTATGCTGTACCGCTTTGGCAAATGCTTTATCTGCGCCATTCGGCTTAATCGCATCTGAGAGTGATTCTTAAAAAAACGCCTGTCGCTAATTGTTCGTCATCACAGGTACTGTTTGCTATACGGCCACGACGCGCAACTGATTTCCAAAATTCATCTTTCTCCTGTGAGGATGGAACTTACGACCCCTGGTTTATTAGACCAGTGCTCTACCACTGAGCTAAAGAGGCGCGGCCTAGCGGTACTCTTGGGTACTTCGTCCTTACGGTCGTCTGCATCATCAGACTTTAGCTGACAACACTTCATATTACCGGCTAATATTTGCAGCTATGGCGACAAATTACTGCTTGGCTACACATCTGACACGTAACCGATGTGCTCTCCAAACAACAACACTTGCATTTCAGAACATGTCTTTCACACATGTCTACAAAATCACCTTCACCTTCAAATACAGCTTCCTTGCGACTGACAGAGACGTAGGCAAAGTTTAAAGTTGCTATTTCCATTAAATCTCGTTAATCAGAAAAACGGTAATTTACACCTGCAGCGGAACAAAACTCCGTTCCGCCCAGCGTCTGGCTCGAACCCACGACCCTGGGATTAAGAGTCTGACGCTCTACCGACTGAGCTAGCCGGCTACCTGCCGGGTAGCACGTCACACAGCACTCGTTTGGGTTGGGTGGCCCCATACAGAATCTCTCCATGATGCCTAATGTTTTCCTAACGTCACACTCGTCACGTACTTCACTTTTATGTCATAATCCTTTCTGAGAGGTAAAGAAATTGCATGACAACATGCAGAGCTAGTGGCGTCAAAATTAACGCACATACTTTATGTGACTCAAAAGCCGAACGAGTTACTTTCCGACGTTGTTTTAGATGTGCAAGTGATAGTCAAAACTCGCTGTGTCGGCACTCTGCCGACCATTTCGCTAGTTAACACCGGTCTTGTTGTGTGTGTTTCAAGCTCAAGAGCATCTCCAAGCAAAAAATGGTCAACAGCAACATTCAGACGGTTTCGTACTGCTCAATTGCTACATTAAAACGTTATGTTTCTTTTTCAGAACTGGAAAAACACAAGCGTGACAGCATTCGAACCTGTAATCTTCAGATCCGAAGTCCGACGCCTTATCCATTAGGCCACACGGTCACTGACGACCAACATTTACATGTATACGACTCATCTCGAAACGCTCACACCCCTTAGGATTTGTGTTTTCGTTCTACACAGCCGCTGCCCCTTGCTCTTTCCCACCCATTCGTTACATTCAACCTCTGACGAGACCGACCAAATATAGACTGAGAAACAAGACCACACACTTTGTGCATTCGGAATCGAAGGCAGGGCGACCCTCGCCGCATTTGCTACGATTTCCATTTGCTACTTCTGCAGAAGCGGCGGCGGCGGCGGCGGCGACGACGACGACGACGAATATCGCGAGAGGCTCTGAGATATGTGAGAAATACATCTATAAAATGTAATTCAGACTGCCTCGTCCCACCTTATGCTGTACCGCTTTGGCAAATGCTTTATCTGCGCCATTCGCCTTAATCGCATCTGAGAGTGATTCTTAAAAAAACGCCTGTCGCTAATTGTTCGTCATCACAGGTACTGTTTGCTATACGGCCACGACGCGCAACTGATTTCCAAAATTCATCTTTCTCCTGTGAGGATGGAACTTACGACCCCTGGTTTATTAGACCAGTGCTCTACCACTGAGCTAAATAGGCGCGGCCTAGCGGTACTCTTGGGTACTTCGTCATTACGGTCATCTGCATCATCAGACTTTAGCTGACAACACTTCATATTACCGGCTAATATTTGCAGCTATGGCGACAAATTACTGCTTGGCTACACATCTGACACGTAACCGATGTGCTCTCCAAACAACAACACTTGCATTTCAGAACATGTCTTTCACACATGTCTACAAAATCACCTTCACCTTCAAATACAGCTTCCTTGCGACTGACAGAGACGTAGGCAAAGTTTAAAGTTGCTATTTCCATTAAATCTCGTTAATCAGAAAAACGGTAATTTACACATGCAGCGGAACAAAACTCCGTTCCGCCCAGCGTCTGGCTCGAACCCACGACCCTGGGATTAAGAGTCTGACGCTCTACCGACTGAGCTAGCCGGCTACCTGCCGGGTAGCACGTCACACAGTACTCGTTTGGGTTGGGTGGCCCCATACAGAATCTCACCATGATGCCTAATGTTTTCCTAACGTCACACTCGTCACGTACTTCACTTTTATGTCATAATCCTTTCTGAGAGGTAAAGAAATTGCATGACAACATGCAGAGCTAGTGGCGTCAAAATTAACGCACATACTTTATGTGACTCAAAAGCCGAACGAGTTACTTTCCGACGTTGTTTTAGATGTGCAAGTGATAGTCAAAACTCGCTGTGTCGGCACTCTGCCGACCATTTCGCTAGTTAACACCGGTCTTGTTGTGTGTGTTTCAAGCTCAAGAGCATCTCCAAGCAAAAAATGGTCAACAGCAACATTCAGACGGTTTCGT